>NC_142934.1:30768159-30825659 GCF_046866305.1 Octopus bimaculoides
CACACACACATACATTCATATATGTCCACCAAATTTCACCATAGAATATGGACATTAAGTGATGATGATGACGATGGTGATGTGTGTGTGTGTGTGTGTGTTTGTGTTAATGTTCATTTTTATGCCACTCACATGGCTTTGGTCAGTCCTGGGCTTTGGTAAAAGTCCAAGGTGCCATGCTGTAGGACTGAACCTGGAACCATGTAGCTGGGAAGCAAACTTCTTATGACACAGCTACCATCCATCCATCTATTCACTACTTCATTCCCTCATTTTGCCATCTCCATTATAAGTCATTGAAGTTTTGCATTTGTAAGATTCAGAGCTAATATTCTGCAGCAGTGGTAAGTCATTTTTCAGCTGGGTAGACAAAAGTAATGTGAAATAAAGTCTCTTGTGCTAGAGCACAATGTGCCACCTGTTCTGTGAATTGAATCTACAACCTTCCTCACAATTTAACCAGCAATTTAACTAGCAATTTAACCATTTGGCTATTTCCCTTCAACACACACACACACACACATGCATGCACGCACACATGTACACACACACGCAAGCACACACACATGCACACACACACATGCACGCACGCACACACACACACACACATTTGTTTTATTTTACATCAGTTTTTCCATGGTAGCATGGGTTAGATGGATATATTATTGAAGCATTGTTTTATATATATTGTGCTGATTGCACAAAAAAAGAAGCACCCAGTGCATGTTGTCAAGTATTTGGCATGAGAAAGGGTAACCAGCCATAGAAACTACGCCAGAGCAGATGCAGGAATATGATGCAGTGCTTGGGTTGATTGGATCCTGTCAAATCGTCCAACCTATTCCAACACAAAACATGGACATTAAATGAAGATGATGATAATATGTGTTTATGTGTGTGTGTGTGTGTGTGTGTGTGCACGTATGTGTGTGTATCTACAGCCACCCACATACAAATACACATGCATATGCATGCACACACATGCACGCACACACGCACACACACACACACACGACACACGTGTGCGCGCGTACACACACACATACACACACACACACAAACCCATATAGTGTAGAAAATCTTGTTTACCAAGTGTGTGTGTGTATGCACACACATATGTCTGACTGAATCTATGAACACATTTATGTATGTGTGCTTGCACATGCATTCAATACCATATATGCATGACTGTGTGCATGTGTATATACATCTGAATGTCTGTTCACTGTATTCATGAATGTGTGTGTGTGTGTGTGCGTGCATGCGAGGGTGCACATTCAGCTAATATATGGGTGTAAATATAAGATGAATGAAACACTTTCTGTTAAGATAGGATGATGTGGAAGTTAAGTGGAAGTTCTCCCCATTCTGTAGCATCCTCCATCAGTTACTTTCTGGCCAGCAGTGATGGGTTAGAAAAGGTGCGAGAGGCAGTGGAATCCATACAATATATGAATCCATTAGCTTATCGCACCTTCTCTGTTCATCTGTCTTACCTACTTACTTCCCAACTTCCTTCTCTCAACTCCCTCTGTCTCTCTCTCTCTCTCTGTCTGTCTCTCTCTCTCTGTCTCTCTCTCTCTGCCTCCCTCCCTCTCTCTCTCTCTCTCTCTCTCTCTCACTCACTTACTTTCCCATCCATTTCTTACATTTCTATCACCAACTTCCCTACATCCTGGTTTTCTTTCAGTTTTTTTATATAATGTGTTATACAGATGTATATACATGCGTGTGTGTGTGTGCGTGTGAGTGTGCATGTGTGTATGTGCATGTGTGTGTTTGTGTGTATATATATATATATATATATATATATATATATATATATATATACACACACATACATGCATGTATACATACATACATATATATACATACATACATACATATATATATATATATAGATACACACACACACACACACACACACACACATATATATATATATGTATTATCCTCTCAGTGTGTATATGCACATGCACGCACACACACACATACACATTCACAAAAACGCATGTTTATGTGTGTATATACACAGAACTAGATGTCTTTGTGTGTGTGTGTGAGTGTGTAAGAACATTTATGTTTTTTTCTCTCCTTGTTACAGCACTTGTACATGACTTTTCTAAACAGATTTTAAATATTATTGATTGAAAACTTTGTACAAATTAATAAACCTAAAGATTATAAAAAGATATATGTGCACTTATGCATGCACATATGTATGTGTGCATGTATAAGTGTGAACGTGTGTGTAAATGTGCACACATGTATGTATTTAGGTTTAATAGTTTGTACAAAGTTTTCTATCACCAATATTTGAAATCTGTTTAGAAGAGTAATGTGCAATAACAAGGAGAGAAAAAAAAACAGAATGCACACACACACACACACATATACATAAATGTATGCTCACACATATTCAGTCACACATATGTATATACATTAACATGCATTTGTGTATGGGCATGCATGTGTGCATGTGTATGTGTGTGTGTGTGAGTGTGTGTGTGTGAGTGTGTGTGCATGTGCGCATTTATGTATACATGTATGTATATATGTGTGTCTGTATATAGATAGATATATAAATATATAGATATGTTAATGTGTATAATATATAATATAAAATGTATGTCTGTATTTATACACACACACACACATATATATATATATTTATATATACACACATATACATATACATACATATACATATATATACATGTATATACATACATATATATATACACATATATACATAGTTATATATGTAAACATACATATATATACATATGTGTGTATGTGTGTATATGTTTGTATAGATGTACATGTATATACATGTGTGTGTGTGTATATATATATATATATATATATATATATATATATATATATATATATAACTATCAGTCAGAAATGAAAGCACACTATACATAAGTAATAGAGCATGTATATTTTCATAAATATAAACACAGACACACATACATTACATGCACACAATTCCATATACAATTCTATACACATCAATATATATGTGTGTATATATATATATATATATATATATATATATATATAGTTTACATGAGTGTGTGTGTGATGTGTGTGTGTGTGAGTGTCATGTGTGTGTGTGTGAATGTGTATGTGTGTGAACATATGTGAATGTGTGTGTGTGCATGTGTGTGTGCATGTGTGTGTGTGTTTGTGAGTGTGTATACATAAAATAGATAGATAGATAGATAGATAGATAGACGCACTTGAAGTAAGATAAGTTTAGCAAGTAAATTTACCAAACTTATATTTCTAAACTTATGTTTTAACCAATTTTCCTTTACAGAGTTCATGTTCATAAGGTTTCTGTCAAGTGTTCAATTCCTAGCAAATTCAGTAGATTTTCAACATTTCAACGTGTTAAGTGCCAAAACTCTAATTTTTGGCAGAAAGGCAATTTTCTGAAATTATAATCTTACCATGATCTAATTTAAGATTAAATTTGGGAATTCAAACAAGATAATGGGCTGTAGTTCAAAAAATGGAGAAGGAAAGAATTGGGAAAACATATTATATTTAGAAATTTTAATTACCTCCATATAATAAAAAGAGCTGATATAAATGTTGGTTGGTTGATTGATATCTTCAGTTATGCTTTACATTGTATAGAGATGGGGAGAGAGAATAAAAAACAGATACAGAGAGAGTTAAAGTGTGTGTGTGTGTGTGTGTGCAGAAAGAGAGTGTAAACTAACATACTATAAAATCAATGCAAAGAATATGGTTTTCATTTTTTATTTACTTTTTAAATATTTTTTTGATTTGATCTTAAAGTAATAAATATTTTGTCTTATTGAAAATTAATATTCATTTCCTAATTCTGTATACACACTGAAATATTTTATAGACTTTAAATTGTAATTATTTCTATGTATGCTATATTTCCTGATGGCAAAAGTATAATTTCAAAGTTACCTGTCATATGATGGGTAATATTCTTGTATCTCTATAATTATTGATATTTGCAATGAATACTCAATCTTTTTGTTTCATTTGGATGTAATAAGCATAACAGAATTCACAATTTATTCAGTTTCCAGTGAATTCAATATACTAAATTTCAATTGTCAAAGCCTGTGGCCTAATGATTAGAGTGATTAGAGTGTTGAGTGCATTATCATAAGGTTGTAGGTTAAATTCCTGCACCAGGTGGCACACTGTGACCTTGAACATACACTTTGTCTCCTGTATTTGCTGTCAACTTAGCTGCAAAGATTATCAACTGTCAGTAACTGGCAGTAAACATTGTAGTAGACTGGTGTCTTGTTTCATGGGGAATCCTGTACGCTTAGTTGCTTATATGCCTTGGAAACTGGGGCTTACTTCAGTGAGGCTTACCTCAGTTTCTATGCTTAGTGAACATGATCTAGGTATGACAGATTTTAACATCAATGTTTTAGTTATATGTTAATAAGATATCTCTGTCACTAGATCAGCCAACATAGATATAAAGATGTAAATATATGCAGGATCAGTCCATACCAGTGGACAATACATTGTTATTTAATCACAATCTAAAAAGATTCATGTAATAAAAATGATAAGTTGATTGTATACAATGCTCAAGTGCACGACAACATGTCAGAAAAGAATAAAAGAGTGGACAGAAAGTAGCATATAAGTCAAAAGTAGACAACAATGATAGTGGAAAGTGCATCCATGGTACTCAGGATAAAACGGAAGAAGACAGAACAGTGATCATTAAAAGCACCATGAAGAGTAAAGGGTGCATAGGTACATCAGGAGTAGTGTTGGTGAATTTCAGAAAGCATTGTCATTGTTAAAGGATGACAGCTTACAATTGATGTGAGTAGTTTATTCCATGATTCAATATTTCTGAGTGTCAAAAATTTTTAATGAAAGTCATGGGTGCTGCACTGTTTTTTGAATTTATATGCATGTCCATGTATAGTAGAGAGATTGAAGTTTAAAAAGTGGCCAAAAGTTGTTGTTGGAAAAATAGTAGCTAATCTTGAGGGCTTCTACCAAATCAGCCACAAAATATTAATACTTTTAGTATCTCAATGCCCAGACAAGCAAGATGTTCATGATATGGTTAGTGACTGACAGAAGGTATTTGATGGGTTGCACATCTCTGAATGAGCTACCAGCAAATCAATATTCTGGGCAAGATGAGGATTCCAAACTGGCAATGCAAACTCAAAGTGTAGATGTAGCATAGCTATATTTATATATATATAGCTTTAAATAAACAACCAGTGAACAGTTGACAATGGTCTCGATGTTCTCAATGAGTAATGCTAAGACACCTTTGTTTTTTTGGGGTTTTTTAATACTTTTAGAAATGTGGTTTGTCCAGTGCAGAACGTTGTTGACAATAATGCGTGGGTCATGTTCAGCTCCAAATTTCTTGAGATTGGTGTTGTTGAGAAAGTTGATAAGCTCTGAGCTATTTCTCCCAAAATGTATAGAGGTACACTTGTCAACATCCAACTTGAGTTGCTAATCAACAATCCATTGCTGCATAGTATCCAGAACAGATTTCAGAAAAAATTTACAGCATATAAGATTCTTCTTTTTATCTCAAGGTAATCAAGGGTGTTAATGCTGTGACCATCAAATCTTTTATTCAAACAGTATCTAATACTAAGTATCTAAAGTGCTCTTCCATTTCTTAAGATAGTTGGATGTGATTTATAGCAGACAAAGAAACTTGTTTAGTCCTGGGTCAGATTCAGTAGATCTATGATTGAAGGTGTTTCAGCCAAGACCATCATGTCTTCTTTTCTGGTATAGAGTATCAAGGACTACATTATCTAATATGTCCTTCCAGTTTTAAGATGGCAGTGTGCAAAATGAGAGGTGCTCCTTCTAGCAGGTCAAGAGATTGCATATAGAATCTCTCATGAGCTTGTTATATTATTTAGCTCTGGTTAGTAATATTAGAACAAATCTATGATCACAGGCACTCCAGTCACCACCATCTCACTTCATATTCAAAGTTTCTAAGGCTACATTAACCAGTGTGTCCTAGATTTTATTAAAGATAGCATAGTGTGATCTGAAGGAAGAAAGGTACAGTGTCAAACATATTTCCAACAAAGCATGGCTTCTTTTAGACAATATACCAAGCCACCCACTGAACTTAGATGACTTTTCTGATAATGTGAGAGTAGAATATAACCTCAAGAATACAACTTTGTTGTTCCAACCAATGGATGAAGGTAACTTCAAGGCATATTATATGAGAACTTTCAAGAAAATTATGAAAGCAACTGACTGGGAGGATAAACCTACAGTTAGAGATTTCTGGAAGAAATTCAACATAATGGATGCTGTGGATAATATAGCTGAGTCACTGGATGAAGTGAAACCTTCAACTTAGAATACTACTCGATGGCCTCACTGTATCCATGACATCACAGGTTTTCCTCAAGAAGAAAATCTACATCAAACTTGCAAAGGATGTAGGATTTGAACAAATTGTAGAGGATGATGCAATTGAATTGCCAGTGTCCCAAGAGAAAGTTTAATGAAGAAGAGATGCTGTTAGAAAAAGAACAAGTTGAAAATACAGATGAAATGAAGGAAGTTCCATCTGCACCACTTAAATTGACTACAAAAATTATTGCTAAAGGGTTGGCACTTATAGAAGAAGGTCTACAGGCTTTTGCTGATAATGATCCTAATTGTGAACATAACATAAAAATTACAAGAGGAGTTTACAATGAGCTCAGTACCTATATAGTGTTGTATAAAGAGATGTGCATCATAAACAACAAACAACTTCGGATAAGCTCTTCAGCCCTCATCCTCCTAGTAACAATCCCTCACACTGTAGTCAACATCTTTTGTGGTAAGAATGTTCTTATGATATTATGGTTTTTATTAATTCCCTGATGTATTCCTCTTGAAATGTTTTTGTGTTTTTATGTGTCTATATTGTACTATGTATGTCCCAAAATTGTTATTTTCACGTATAAATGTGTTGTTCTTTGTTGTTTTCTTGTGCTTCTTTATTTTCTTTTTTTCAAAAAGGCATGTAGGAACACAATCTCATTTGATATGAAAATCAACAGGAAAATTAATTTTGCATTATGGTATTCCATGCCACAGTCAGATTTTCAGGAATGCATTACTTCTATATAGACCACAAAATGTACATGAGACTCCTATCTAATAATATCACAAATACTTACACGAAAACCATACTAATGCCTACAATTCCATTAACCTGGAGGCCATGGACAATACCACAGGTTTGGGGATCAATAACAAGATAAAATCCTTAGCTATACATTCCCACTCAAATTACAGTAGAAGACTACATATCAGACTATGCCAACAATCCTAGATTGCTATTTGATAAACCCAGCAAAAACAGAGTTGGATTTAGCAAGAAAAAGGATATTTGACAGTATCTTACTCAAACCGAAAAGGGCTGTAAACCTTCCTTTGCAGAGGGACAGTCTCTCAGTAACATCATGGCTAGAGGAAATTCTGGATAAAAAGAACAGCAGATTTCCTTAATTTGACAATGGATTTTTGTCCATCAATCATGAAGCTACAAAGCCACTTGTACTTAAGACTGAATTTTGTCAGTAACATTTTCCCAATTAGTAATTCAGAGAAAAAGATCATACTACATACCAAGATATTCTTTGATTTTTTAAAATACCACATGGACAAAAAAGAACACTGAGTAATTGTTTGATGTGACAATGCCTACCAAAAATGGAGCCAAAATATGTGAGCATTTATCTATACATCCTCAATGAAACACAATGAAACACATAAAAGTAATTCTTGGAGACTGATATGGGGATATATCTAGATGATGGTCTGATCCTTTTGAGGGACATGAATAACTGTACCCTGCACATATTTTAAAAGGTCTCATCACATTCTTCAAGAATTCAAGACAGAGAATAACTGGATAGCAATCATTCTAAGGTAAATTTTAAATGTCACCTTAAATCTAGAAACAGATAAATTTTACTTTTACCATAAACCTACTGAAAGATTGTTGTTCCTCCACATGCATTCTACCCACCTCTAAACATCCTCCAAGACTTAGTACCCACCTAAAACACATGTCATCATTGTCCTCCAGCAAGGCAGAATTTGATAGAGTACCAGGTTAATATAGCACTTTCAAGCATTTGAAAAAATTGGGTACTCAGAAAAAGTACAGTATCTGCAAGTACCAACAACTTATGGGCACAGACATGAACTATATCTCATGTATTCTCCTAGTCCAATGAACTCTCATGACAACATTTCTATGTCTTTCTTTTGTTTCGGCATCAATAAAGGAAACTGTACCAGCTATCATCCTGACACACTTTTCTTTAACATCACCTTGATTTACTGACACCTTGCTTTGCAATCTATAACACCTCACATATCTGATCCTCTCATTACAAAACATTGATAAACCACTTTTAGTTCCTCTCATTGCAACATATATACTTCATATCTAGCTTCTCTAGTTATCTTATATTGTTCCTTGTTCCTACCTTTCTTCTAATCTTTTTAGCTTTTATGAGCATGTATTCAACCATTCCATTATCATGTTACTTTCCATTTTGCTTCATCCACAGATTTAGTCTATGACTCACATCAGGTCGATTTACAGAAAGTCTATGTTATAAGTCTATCTCCTTCTCTTTCTCCTTGTCATATACATCAGCTATTTGTTTGAACTTAAGTCTAGCCAAAGGATTTAGCTTCCATATCCTCCCTTTGATTGCCTTGTGCCTCTAAGTCAATCTGGCTCTTATATTGAGGTCTTTGATCATTAGACTATGATGAGTGGTATATTCTTTAGAAAAAAAAGACTTAGTATTCACAACCATTTACTTATCCCATTTCCCGATGACTAGGAAGTCTCTAATTTGCATGTTCACATTATTTGTAGGCTATCAGATGACTGACCAGGTTTCCAAAGCCTTGTCCCTTCCTCATTTCTTGTACTATATCCATAGGCAGAGCTGTGATAAAGAGATCACTGCTATTCATTAGTGAGGTAGTCTGCAAGAGAACCTCATAGAACAATTTTCTTCATTTATTTGACATTCTTAGAGTTGTTCTTCTTACATTCATTATTAATATTAACCCATTAGCATTTAAACCAGCCATATCCAGCCCAAATATCCTACTTATTTTACATTCAAACCAGCCAGATTTAGCCCCTTACACCTGCCCTACAATGTCATTCTAAAAACAAACAATCACATCATTGAAATCTTAAAGCTAAGAAATAGTGCAAAATAATATGAATTACATTTGACAGAATAATCTGAATGCTAAAGGGTTAATAATAAGAGTGAAGATGATGAGCTGACATAATTGTTAGGATGCCAGGCAAAATGCTTAGCGGCATTCCTAGACCAAATTCCATCATTGTTGACTTTGCCTTTCATCCTTTCAAGATTGATAAAATAAGTATCAGCTGAGCACTGGGGTCAATGTAATCAACTTACCCACTCCCCTGAAATGCTGGCTTTGTGCCAAAATTTGAAACCACTATTACTAAGAGCACATTTGAATCACCCTATATAATAGTCTAATAGTTTTATTAAGATATTAGAGTCATTAATTATATAAATCTTTGATAGTTGTTTATTGTTTTCAGAATGTATATTTACAATATTTATATATACACTACATTTTATGTCTATTCAGCAGTAAGAAACTTCTTGATAATCAGATCAAACCATAGTGGTATATGTAATATATTTTGTAAATATAGTGATATATGTAATATATTTGGTAAATATAATGTATACAGGATGTTCGGGCTAAATTTGATGATTTTTTATGTCTTTTATTTTCAGGAACAGCTTTATGTTTTAGTGAACAGTCAAAGGCATTAAAAAGCATAAAGATTAACTGTTGAGAAAAAGTTAGCTGACACAGTGGACTGGAGACCATCAGAATATTGGAAAAGAGCTATTTGTATTATGATAATTTGTGCTGGGTATCAAAGGGCCAACATCATGACTGCAGCTCAGTGCTTTGTGAACACACTAAAGGCAGTGAGACATGACATGGGCAGCTGCAATAGAGACTATAAAACCCATGGCCAGCTGAAAGGAACACAGCAGGTGTTCTGACTGTATCATGCCACTCTACATATTTTTGAATTTTTAAAAAATATTTTTACTTCTGGATGGTATATATATTTTTTCCTTTTATACAAACTGTCAAATTTAGCCCAAACACCCAGTATGAAGGATGATAGTTGGGTGAAGAAAAGTCCAGTGGTCAAAATGGAACAAGTTTATGGAAGAGGAAGACTGAGGAAAACATCGGAAGATCCGATGAAGGATAATCACTTGCTACTGAGCCTTGAGAAAGACATGACAACAGAATGGAGCTGTGATGAAGCAGATTTATCTAACCCATACTAGCATGGAAACATTATGTTGTTTGGAAAATACTGTCCGATTTTTCAGAAACATTTCTTCAAATTCAATTTAAGATATTATTTTTGTAGTGTTTTAGACAAAGTTTTACTTGCTTAATAATCGATGTGTACTCTAATACATTCTTGTTGATTTCTTTCAGAATATATTTTTGAAGTGTAGAAATCCTTAATTCCAAACATGAAAAAAGAAGAAATGCATTTACTTTCTTGGCATGAATTCAAGCTTGGACACAATGCTTCCCAAACAGCTGCCAATATCAACAGAGCATGGGATGAAGGGTCCAATAGTGATATGACAGTACAATGGTGGTTTGTGAGATTCTGTAGTAGGGATGAGAGCCTTGAAGATCAAGAAGGTAGAGGATGTCCATCTGCCCTCCATGATCAGCATTTGAAAACAATAGTCGAACAAAAGCCATGACAAAGTGCCAGAGAAATGTCTCATATACTTGGCGTCAGTGTTTCAACAGTATCAGATCACCTGAAGAAAATTGTCAACTTGAAAAAACTTGATAAATGGGTCCCGCACAACTGCAATGAAAATCAAAGACCTCAGCGTTTTCAAGTGTGTTCGATGCTCTCTCTGTGAAATTCTAACGACCCATTTCTTGATCAAATAGTGACTTGTGATGGAAAATGGATCTTTATGACAATCGTAAGTGATCAAGTCAATGGCTAGATCGTGATGAATCACCCAAACATTTCCCAAAACCAAAGTTGCATCAGCAGAAGATTATGGCGACTGTCTGGTGATCTACTGTTGGTGTCATCCATTACAGCTTTCTGGAACCTAACCAGAGCATTACATTGGAAGTTTACTGTAAGCAACTGGAAGAAACGCATGTTCAATTGAGCGAAATAAGACCTGCACTTGTTAATCGATGCAGTTCAATTCTGCTCCATAACATTCGACTACACATTTCCAGAATGATGCTACAGAAGCTCACAGACTTGGGATACAAGACTTTACCACATTCTCCAAATCTCTCACCCACCAACTACCACTTTTTAAAGTATCTAGACACTTGTTTAAGGCAAAGAACCTTCAGTTCCAAAACTGAGGTGACACTGAATTCAAGGATTTCTTAGCATCAAAACCTTTGGATTTTTATCCAAAGAGGCATAAATGACCCTGTTAAGCAATTGGAGAAATACATAGCTCTTCAGGGATCATATTTTGAATAATTAAACCTTTGTACAAGTTCAGTTTTTTAACAATATAGGCTTATTTTTAAAATCGGCCATTATATTCCAAACAACCTAATACAATGATATTTTGTTTTAGTATTTGGTTTTGATGTGAACTTCTGTTGTAGCATATTTTGTTGCATCTTGGAAGGGTCAACATGTCAATAAACACATTCTGTTTCGCTTCTTTATCTTTATTTGCCAATCATTCAGTCAATCAATAACCAGCTAGGTTTATCAAAGTCCTTTCATAGTTATTTGCAATCTCAGAAAGAAAGAGAGAGAGAGAGAGAGAGAGAGAGAGAGAGAAAGAGAGAGAGAGAGAGAGAGAGAGAGAGAGAGAGAGAGAGAGAGAGAGTGTGTGTGTGTGTGTGTGTGTGTGTGTGTGTGTGTGCGTGCACATGTTTGTAGGTACTGATGTGCATTTGTGTGGCAGTGAATTATGTGAGTATATGTGTGAGAGAGGACGTGTGTAAATGTGTGTGCATGTTCCTGTCTGTGTAAGGTGAGGATATTATGACTAAGTATGTGTATATGTGTGTGCACATGCACAAACATGCACTCACAGACATGGTCTCTCTTTCTCTCTCACATTCTCATTCATATCCATATAAATATACAGAACCTGTAAACTAGGAGACAGACAGACAGATCTGAAGCAGATATGGAGAGCATGTCATTGATTAGGTGACAAAAGGATTTTACCAAAAGCCCAGCTGATTGATTGGTTGGCTGAATGATTAATCAAACAACTGATTAGTTAGTGATTAAACGGTTAACCAATTGGCAAATATAAAAATAAAGAATATTTGTAGTAGAACTGGTGAGTGTGTTCATTATTGGCATAATGGCCCTCCTGAGAAACAATAACAATAATGATAATCTGGGAAAAAATATCACCTTTATATTATGTAAACAGAAACACTTTCTTAATGTCATCCATTTTATTTAAATAATGGTACACAACCATCAGCAAAATTTGAAATTGTAACCTTTGGTTTTGAATTTTAGAACATAATTTCCTTGCTCTGTTAAGAATGATAACTATGTTCATACACTTTTGATGGATGTAATTGTCAGATCAAGCAAGACTGCTTTTTAAGTCATATTCTACTTTACCATTGAATAGCTTAGTTCACAGCCTGTGTAAGGTTATTCATATTGGTATGAAGTCAATATATTTGATGATGTTAATGGGATATCTCAGCATGTTATGGAATGGCTGCCAGCTGTTGTAATTTCTTGTTTGGTACATTACAGAAGGAGATAGTTGCTGCTTGGTTGAAATGACAGATTTGTTTCATTTAAGACCTGTTTAGAATAACATCTTCAAGTGTTTGCAATATTAAGAAACAAAAGACCATTTCTTATAAGTTTTATAATAAATTTTAATGTATTCAACATGTACCACAGGTATGCATATAGAATGATACACATGCATGTAAGCATGTATATATAGACACACGTTAGTGAGTATTGTTGTAAATATGCATGCATATGTGTGTGTGTATACATATATCTGCACATATACATACATGTATATGTATATATATATATATATATATATATATATATATGCACACATATACACAAACACATGCATGATTGCACACATATACATGCATACATTTATATGCGAGTCTTCTTCCTTGTTGAGAAGTTGCCTCTATAAAAGAGGACTGCAGAAATCAATTTTTACATCTTGTGAAGAAGACAAGAATACATTTCTAGAATAAAAAGGAAAAGAAAGGGAAAACCTTGATGATAAAATTTTCTTGAAATATGTGTCTCATATGAAGTGGGTTAACTCGGCAATTTACAAAGATATACAAATTATTGAAAAGACCAACTAACTACATCCGAAAAGTTAACAAAAGAAATGGAGGAGGGTGGGAGGCATTTGAAGATGATCCCATGGAAATTAATCACATGGGTGGAATGGTTGGAAATATAAATCCCTCCTGAACTTGATGAAGAATCTAAGGTGAAGCTCTTCGTCTAGCAGAACGGGTTTTATCAAATCTGGCTTCCATTTCTTCAAGAATTTTAGGTGTATACCGCACAACCAATCGAACTGTACCTGAAACGGATGAAAAAAATATATAAAATATTGGAAACAATTGTTTAATAACTATCTTAATATTCATTAATTATGCCATGCAACTATGGTAAATATAAACCTTAGTGGGATTTGAACTTCGAATATGATGTGACAGAATACAAGAGTCTGGGCAGCAAACTGTGAACAGCTTCTATCCACCAAATCCACTCCCAAGGCTTTGATCAGCCCAAGGTTAGAATCAAAGACAGCTACCCAAGGTACTACACAATGGGATTGAATCTAAGACCATGTAGTTAGGAAGTTTTAACCACATAGCCATGCCTATGCCTGTATGACTTTGCTAAAACATCATAGCTCTAGCAATTGGAAATATTTAAATCACAAAAGAAAACCTTCCAGTATGGGAGATTGTGAAAGAAGACACCTACCCACAGCATTCTTGAGCAGTTCCACAGCTTTCTCATGGTGTTCTCCTTCCACACTCTGTAAAATACGAGGAGAAAGTAAATTTATTTGGTTCTTTTTGTATTTGGTTTCCAAAATTCTTGATGTAAACTTGTGTGTTGGAACAAATCTAGTATCTTGGGAAAGTCTTTACACCAATAATAATAACACACATGCCCTGGTTCAATTTCACCTCTTTACTGTAAGTAAATTGGTTAGTTACCTAACCAACTAACTAATCAATTGTTTGTCAAAGTCCTTTCATTGACATTTGCAACCTCATCAATGATATGCCCCAGGACTTTGACAAACAACTGATTGTTTAACCAACAGGGTAAACAAACAAGTGATGACTAACCAATTGACTAACAATAAAGAAGTGAAATTGGGTCAGTGTATGTGTTTAATATTATTGGCATGATGACCCTCCCAAGAAACAATAAGATATGTTCATTTACTTATAAAATGTTGTTTGACACCAGTTCAGCACTGAATATATACTGTGTTTCACTAAGTCAGGTTTCATGTATAAACCTGATAATGTCCTCTCTCAGTTCAAAAAACATTCATCATCAAAACGTTTTGTCACCATGTTTTCAGACAGAGGTAGAATAAATATCATTGTTTAGTATGACCACCCTATGTCAATCTTCATACAGCAAAACTATGATTAAACCTGTTCCAAAATGACCCTCCTACTTTTTTTTCTTTTTTAAATACTACTACTTTATCCTGTTCTTTCCCAACCCCACTGTTTTAAAACAGTGGAAAATGAACCAGAGAGATATCGAGCTTCTAGTGGACCTGATGACTTCCTAGAGGCTTCCTTTTTTAGTGATTGGATTATTTTATGCATTCATCCTCATCACTTAATGTACACTTTTCCATGCTTGCATGGGTTATATGGAATTTGCTAAGGCAGATTTTCTACAGCTGGATGCCCTTCCTCATGTGTTTCCAAGTAAAGTAATATTCCCCCTTGGTCAGAATGGACATATTTTCACAGAAGACTGGAAATGAATGACACTGTCTTTATGACAGTGACTCGCTTACAACTATCACATGATGTTAAGACAAGGAAGCACAAACACGTTTGCATGCATACATATACACGTATATACATGGTGGCTGTCAACTTGTAAACAAGTACAACCATTGCTCACAAATTATCTTATCTTAAATATTAAAAACAATGGCTGTCACAATGGCCATGTTGAAATTTAAAGTTAACAACAGCTTGTACAATACCACTAAGATTCTCACCAACAGAAACAAGCAAGATCTCTGGATTCACAATGACTTGGGTGTTATTTCGGAATTTCCTTCTTCTAGAGAGATGTCTAAACAAAGACTTGAGGTTTCTCATTCCAAGATTTTGGATGGCTACTGACTCTGTTGAGTTCTTCTATCCTTTTGACAGGTTTTGTTTTTCATCCTGCAGAGTGTCCAACAAAACTCATCGTCCATAACCAGCAGACTTGATGGGGTTGTCAAACAGTTGCTGACACCCAACCATGCAACAGGTTGTACTGGGTTACGTGTTACAAATAGCACTAAGAGTGGCCTGCCATGTGTGTGTGGGCACGCGCATGCACATATGTAGATGTATATATATATATATATATATATATACACACACACACACAAACACACATGACAAGCAGATGTGGTCTACAGAAAGAATGTTCCAGTTATCTCATGCCTCTTCCAAATGAAGAGATACTCTAGTTAGAAAATTGCTATTTTTAAATCTCACAATGTGAGATATTCAGCAACAGTACTTTGTAGTAAAGATTGTTTGCCATGTTATGTTGGCAAACAATCTTCACTACAAGATACTATAGTGTTGAATAGTACAAGAAAACATGAGTGTGGGCATACATATAGTGTTTCCACAATGGTCCACTCTGTTTCTGTGTACTTACAACTTCAGGCGGTTGTCATTGCAGAGACAGGTAAAAAGGTCTGACTTAGAGTGCATCAATTATTGTTCTTTGATTATTGTTTCTGGTGCTTTGTATCTCAGCACAGTGCTTTGAGCTAATTCTTTTAGCTTTTTACTTCTTTCAGTTCATTAGACTGCAGCTGGGGCACTGCTTAGATGAGTTTAATCACACAAATTGATGCTAGTATTTATTTTTAAGACTGGTACATATTGCTAAACTTCTAAATTAAGGGGATGTAAACAAACCAACGCCAGTTGTCAAATGATGGGAGCGACAAACACATTTCCCAGCATATAAATTGACACAAGCCTAGAGTAAACATTCAAATGTTGTCACTATCTTTCCAAATTCTACTCAATTTCACATGGAATTTTTGGTGCTCCAAAGTTATCTTGGTACATAAGTCAACTTACTTTTTTTGGCTGTAAATTTTGGTTTGAAAAATTCAACTTGTATGCCAGAAAATACGGTAAGCACTGGGGAGAAGTGAAAAACAACACTCAATGCCAAGGAACAAGTGTATTTATGTTTATGACAGATGACACTCAGCATATAGCTATTCAAATTTCATGTTTCTGGTCATCAGACTTCATATTCACTCAGATGATTGAGAACATGGAATCTGAATAACTAGATGTGAGGTACCAGTTGTAATAACCATGTATATAATCACAATCTTCATCATCATATCATTTTAAGGTCCACTTTTCTGGCTTGCACAGGTTGGGCTGATTTTGTTGAAGCAGATTTTCTATGACTGGATGACCTTCCTGACACCAACCTTCAACTGTTTAAGTAAGGTAATATGTTACTCTAGCTGGACATATTTTCACAGAAGATTGGAAATAAGAACACCACATGTATGACAAAGATAGTAACACACATACATATGCATACACATGTATAAATATATTTAACAGGCTTCTTTCAATTTTCATCAAAAGAATTCACTCACAAAGTTTTAGTTGGCATGGGGTTACAGTAAAAGATACTTGCCCTAGATGTCTCAGTCAGACTGAACCCCAAACTTCTCAAGAACACAGCCACACCTGTGTGTGTGTGTGTGTGTGTGCATATATATATATATATATACACACACACACATATGCATACTACACACACTGGCACTCTGTCAGTTATGAAGACAGGGTTCCACTTGATTTGATCAAGAGAAAAGCCTACTCATGAAATTAACATGTAAGTGGCTGAGCAGTCCACAAATATGCGTACCCTTAACATAATTGTCAAGGAGACTAAGCATAACAGAGAATGTGGGACGGTTGGCCCTTTGAAATACAAGTACTACTCATTTTTGCCAGCTGAGTGGACTGGAGCAACGTGAAATAAAGTGTCTTGCTCAAGGACACAACGCGCTGCCAGGTATCGAACTCACAACCTTACGATCTTGAGTTGACTATCCTAACCACTTAACCACACACTTTCACCCTCTCTCTCTCTCACACACACACACACACACACAGGCTTCCCCACAATTTCATTCTACCAAATGCACTCATAAGACATTAGTAAACCAGGAGCTATTATTGTAGAAGACATTTGTCCAAGGTGCCATGCAGTGGGACCGAACCCGAAACCATGCGGTTGCAAAGCGAACTTATCAACCACATAGCCATGTCTTCATTATGTAGGAGCATCATTTCATTATTTTAAAGTTATTTATACAGAAATTATAGCCATCACTGATTTTTTGCTATGCTTCGTATCAAGATGTCAGATGTAAACAAACAATGAGACTGGAGACAAAAATGGGTAATGAGCATATATGCCATATTTTGGGGGGTTTTGCTCCTTCATCAGCACTCATCTAACCCACTCTTGCCACCGAACACATTGTTTATATAGCTACCACATTCAGTTCTGTTTATGGTATTGGATATACCAATTTACATATTAAACACGTTCTTGGGGCTGGTATGTAGATATTAATGACTTGTAGGCATGTGGTATTTTGTTATGCAACACCACACCAGCCCCAGGAATGTGTTTAATATGTAAATTGGTACATCCAATAACTTAACACCGCTGCATGTGGTGGCTATATAAACAATGTGTTTGGAGGCAAGTGTAGGTTAGATGAGTGCTGATGAAGGAGCAAAACCCCTGAAATATGGCATATACACTCATTACCCAGTTTTATCTCCGATCTCATTGTTTGTTTACATCTGATGTCTTGATACAAAACGTTGTAGCAAAAAATCAGTGCTGGCTATAATTTCTGGAGAAATAACCTTCACAAAATAATGCAAAGAGCACTGCAAACACAGTAGAATGTGGTGTTGACTCATAAAAAACATTTAATATACTTTATAGTATATCATGGTTGCATAACGAAATACTACGTGCCTACAAGTCATTAATCTTCATTTCATTGGTCAACATTCTAGCAGCCCTTCTTCCTCAAACCAGTCTCTTGACCTCAAACAGAAAGAAAGTACATTGAAAAGTCAATTCTGAAACTGGTAGTAAATTTGATTGGGCATTTTCCATTCTGAGTTCAACACCTACTGAAGTTAATATTGCTTTTCACTTTTCTGGGGTCAGTAAAATTAAACAGGAGTTCAAAGCATTAGATTGACAGAGAATGGGACAAAATATTTTGTTTCATTCATTTTAGCTCTTTACTTTATGAGTGCCCAGATAGATGTGGCAAGCTTGTCTGTCTCTAGCAAACAAGCTGGTGTTCCATAAAAAATACTCAGAGGAAAACAACTGTAACCACCTCTGTGTTTCCCTCATGAAGATTCCATGATAAAAACATAGCATCATATATATAGACACAGCTGTGTTGTTAAGAAGTTTGCTTCTCAACTAAGTGGTTTAGGGTTCAGTACCACTGTGGGACTTTGCACAGTTGTCTTCTACAATAGTCCTGATCCAACTAAAGCCTACTGAGTGTATTCAGTAGAGAAAAACTATATGTGTATGTGTCTATATGTGTGTGTATGTGTGTGTGTATTTGTGTGAGTGAATTTCTATTTTCCTTGTTTACATATATCCGTGTTCATTAATTGAAAACAATGGGTTTGTAAATCATGTCCTAGTTTCATGACATATCTTAACATGTTGCACAATCTTTCTAAACAAAAGGATTGTTCATACAGGGCTCATATAGTTTTCCATGTAAACAAGTCCAGGCTGGGAAATTATTCCCTCACTTGGAAACAAGTGGAAGTTGGTGACAGGAAGGTGAACACCCATCCACCTACACACATGACATACCATTAAAGAAAAGACAATGTTTTTCCTGAAGACATGAGGATAGCTTTGGACACATTCTTCTATAACAACACAGTGACTGTCCTACCTTGACTCCAACCAGATATTAGACATAGACACAGAGGAAAAGAGTGGAGGACATTTACAGCCTGGAACAATTTGCATAATTAAATAAGAAAAGGTGTTATGAGACATAACTGTGAGCAACTAGTGCCATGAATTTGGACAGCAAAGATGATTAAGAGTATATTTATTACCATAGAAGAAAAGTTACTGATTTAATGAAATTATCTTCACTTTGAGTATTTTTTTTAAAAGTGTGTCAGTTCTATAGAATTCTAGATTCTTAAGATTATTTCCTCATCTGGTGCAGAATCAATTGCTGCTTAGTTTACAATCACTCAAATCAGTGGTAATCTCTATAAAATAAATATTATTTAACTATCACCAAATCTATACTTTTAGTAAATTGCCACTGAATCTAAACGTTTATAAGTAAGACTTACCTCTCCATTGACTGATATCAGTTGGTCACCACGTTTAAGGCCACCTTCTCTTGCTGCCACACCATCAGGAATAATTCGGGATATGTATATAGGAGAGTTCTGCTCCTTTCCTCCCATCACATTGAAACCAAGACCATCTTCAGTTTTAGGCAGTTCTACAACACGAGGGTGGGCATGTCCCTCACTGGCAGCAAATGCAGCTACAGTTGCCTGCAATTGACCAAAAATAATAAAATAGGAGGAAACCAGTTCAGTACATTCTGACATATCTACATATAAACTCATATAACAATATACACTACATATAAACATATATAAACTCACAAAACATATAAACTCACAAAACTATCCAGATATACCATGCCACCTCCATAGAACTATACTTGTGTGCATACAAATATGCATGCACACACACATACACATACACTCTTAGAACCTCTCAAGCATAGACATTTCCACTATATAGCAGTCACCTCTATACACACACAAAGCCTCACAATAAACTACATACATGCAGGTGTGGCTAAGTGCTTAAAAAGTTTTCTTCCAACCACATGGCTTTGGGTTCAGTCCTACATTGTGGCATCTTGGGCAAGTGTCTTCTACTATAGCCCTGGGCCAAGCCAAGTCATATGAATGGATCTGATCAATGGAAATTAAAAACCTAAAGTGTGTGTGTGTGTATTTATGAATATATGCATGTCTGAGTGAGTGTGTTACTATCTCTCTCTGTCCTTCATTTTCAATCTCCCATGAAAACATGTCAGGTCTCGGGGAAATATTACTTTGCTTTGAAACATATGAGGGTTAATGACAAGAAAGGCCTCCAGTCATAGAAAATCTACCTGAATAAATTCTGTCTGACCCATGTTCACTAATAAGTGAATGTTAAAACAATGACGATGACACACATGCACGCACAGCTACTCTGCCACCCAACAATAGTCAACACCTACCTAAGAAACAATTGAAATAAAACTTTTACACCAACCTTTGCTGTAGCATTGGCACGGGCTTCACGAGTGCCAGAGATATCGACTGTTTCATACACATGTTCGTACACTTCTCGCACAGTCTGTAGGAAGTCACTCTGTAATACCTTCTGTAGGGCAGACATATTAGGTGTAGCAATTTCACCCTCTGAAAAATAACAAACATAGGCTAAGTGTTCATACACACACACACACACACACACACATTTAGGTTCAGTCCCACTATGTGGCACCTTGGGTAAGTGTCTTCTACTATAGCCCCTGTGTTAAACAAAGCCTTGTGAGTGGATTTGGTAGATAGAAACTGAAAGAAGTCTGTTGTATACATACACACACACAAGTGTGTGAATGTGTATGTCTTTGTATTTGTTCCTCCTTACTGCTTGACAAACAGTGTTTGGTTTGTTTACATTCCCTGTAACTTAACAGTTCAATGAAAAGAGACTAATAGAATAAATACCAGGCTAAAGCAATAAGTACTAGGATCATTTTGTTCGACTGAACCCTCCAGTGTGGTGTCCTAGCATTGCCACTGTCTAATGATGGAACCAAGTAAAAGAAAGATATTTCATAGGGTACATGCAGAACAGTGAGAATCCAAACAACACCATATCTATTTATTCTTAAAAGGGACTTACAAGCTATACGATTTATGAAAAGTTATTTTTTATTGTAGGATCAACTGTTTATTCAGCTGAATTCCCTTTTTAATACCTAATATTCAACTATGAAGTGAGAGTGAAATTGAGATAATGTTGTTCAAGATAAAAAAATCCAGAAAGGTTCAAAGAGATATTTTACACACTTAAATGATTGTTAAAGATAGAAAAAAAATTTTCATAAATAAATGACCTTTTTTGTAAATTGGAAGTACTAAAATTTTCTTTTAAATGAGTTTAATTTTTAAATTTTTGTTCACTCAATGTTAAAGATTACCTCCACATTTAATAACACTGTAACAAATTTGTGTTTTGTCTTTGGCCAGTAACTGCTATTTCCTATTTGTTTCTTTCAAAGGAAATGACTACCGTTCCCATCAGACTTCGCTTTTGTGACCTGGACATCAATGTTTTGAAACTGACCTATTTTCCATTACATTTCAGACAGATTCAGCACCAAGATGCTGAAGCAGAATTTTCTTAAACTTTCTAAAAGTTTCAAGAATTTCTAGAACATTCTGGCAACATAGATAGCAGTATATACACAGGAATCATAAGCTCAACAGTTCAGTTTACTTCTAGCTGTCCAAGTGGAAACAAGTTTGAGGAAAGCAAAGTTTGAAGGAAATATTAACCGTTTGTCATACTTTCTAAGGGCAAGCAAACAGGAAATAACAGCTGCTACCCATGGACAAAAATAGCATTACACAGTGTAATTGTTTCTAATTTAGGCACAAGACCAGCAATTTTTGAGGGGATGGGTCTAGTTGATTACATCAATTATTTTTAACTGGTATTTTATTTTGTCAACACAAGAGAGAAGAGAGGCAAAGTTGACTTCAACAGGATTTCAATACAGAACATAAAGAGCTGGAACAAATACCACAAAATATTTTGTCTGATGCTCTAGGGATTCTAGCAATCCATTGCTCAACATTCAAATTAATAACAGTTACAGCCTACCACCAAAACAATGGTTTAGTCAGGATTAAACTCATGACTTTGGCTTAAACCCACAATAACTATTGTCTTCTCATCAAGTAACATTTAATAAGATGTCAATGAAAACTCTCTGATAATAAATGTAATAGTAAGTGTTGACTGTAACTGAACCCAACTTTTGTGCTTTTAAACTCTGCATTACTATTCTTCAGTTGAAATACACTGCCTTTGTTTCAGGTAATGACCTGAAACAAAGGTAGTGTATTATTTAAAGTAATCTTCCACCTTTTACTAGTTTCGGTCATTTGGCTGTAGTCATACTAGGGCACTATCTTGAAGGGTTATATCAAACAAATTGACCTAAGTACTTGTTTTTTATATCTTAAATCTGGTACTTATTTTAATGGTCCATTTTGCTGAACTGCTAAGTTATAGGGACAAAAAGCAAACCAACATTGATTGTCAAGCAAGAAGGTGGGGAAGTAACACAGATATACACACACACATATATATATATACATACATTTGTAAATCATGTATATATATATATATATATATACATATATATATATAAGAATTTAAGGATTGGAGAAAATGCATGTTATAATTGCATACTTTATTCCTACATATGTTTCAAAGGATTACAACCTGTGTGATCCATAGGGATCTTTGATATTAAAATTGTAACCTTCTCATCAGGGAAAGCATGGGAATCATCTTAAACGTAAGACATTATGACCGATTATGAAAACAATAGATGGATAAGGTTATGACTTTAAATTTAGAGCATTTTAGCACTTTTGTTACCATATTTCTATTAAAATACACTGCTTGTGTTTCAATCAATTTTGAAAATAATGAATTTAATAAAATAACTTTGGCATTATTAAGCTGTTGTTTGAAATATAAATATGAAATTTTAATGGAAAGTTTGGATTTAGCCCTTCAGCATTCAGACTACTCCGTCAAATGTAATGCTTATTTATTAACATTGTTTTGAATTAATCCAGCATTATTTATTAGCCTCAAGATTTCAATGATGTGATTGCTATTTTTAGAATGACATTGTAGGGTAGGTGGAGAGGCTCGATCTGGTTGTCTGGAACATAAAACCGGTAGAATATTTGGTCCAGATATGGCTGGTTTAAATGCTAAAGAGTTAAATCACTTAAATTTGTATCACAGAACCAGGGTTTAATCCAAGTACAAAAGAAACAAGAACTCACTCATTTGAAGAATTTCCAATAATTCAATTGCCCGGTTAACATCTGAAATAGAAAACAAACAAAACTATTAAATCTGAAGGAAATAATGAATGATGCAAACTATTAAGGAAGTAGAGTTAAATATGTTGTTTACGGTGAAAGTATTTCTTGAAGTGGGGCACAAACTTACAAGCTACTGGTAGGCAGGTAGAAATGTAGAACAGAAGAGAAATTATTGTTTTGGATATAGGCAAAGGTCAAAAACATGGAGACAAGGATAATTCAATTAACTTGAAACCAGTACTTGACTGATATTTTATTTTATTGACTCTAGAAGAATGAAACGGTGACTTCAGCTGGAATAATGATGATGATAATAATAATTGTTCCACATTTTGACACAAGTACAGCAATTTTGGTAGAAGAGGGTTAGTCATTCAACTGATATTCCTTTATTTACCACAAAAGGGTGAAGGGCAAAGTTGAATGTAGAATTTGAACATAGAATGAAAAGAATAGAAGAAATGCTGCCAAGCATTTTGTCAAATGCACTAAAGATTCTGTCAGTTCACTACTTTTATCTTATTGTCTTTGCCCACTTATTCCTGGGAGGGTTGTGGGAGCAGAGTCCTCAAGTACACCTTCTATCAGGTCCTGTCAGAAGCAACCAACTCCAATTGATCTAGCTGGATCCCCAAGTGAGCTCATGGATGTCATCCAACAATCTTGCTTGTGGTCTACGTCAGAATTTCCTGGCAGTCAGTTTTGCCCATAAAAACCTATTCAGTGATTCTTTCTATGACAATCTTACCATATGTCTGTAGTATTGGTGTTGTGATCTCTCAATTCAGAGAAGTAGCAGCTCTGCCTGGAGTGCTTCCCTGATCTCTCAGCTATGCACTTTATCAAGTAATGTTACTCCAAAGACATTTTGGAAAGACCCCCATCTCAGCTGCTTGCATTTGCAACTGTACTGGGTGTGGTGACTATATTGTTGCCTAAGTTACGCAAAAATGAAAATACCACTGACATCTCATTTTAACAGATGTATTGACCAAAATTACATAAAATATCTTGAAATACTAAAGAGTAAATTTATTCAATAAAATAGCCATTGGCATCAACCATGGCCTCCAGACGACTTTGGAGTCTCCTGCAACTCTTCTGAATGGTCCCTTTGTTTAAGTTGGTGAATGCTGCCATAATCTTTGCCTTCAGTTCATCTTTGGTGTTACGAGAAGTTTTGTTGGTCTCTCACTCAACTGCATCCCACACATAATAATCAAGGGAATTAGAGTCTGGGGAGTTAGGTGGCCAGATGCTAGGGGTAATGTGGTTGCAGAAATTGTCTGACAACCATGACTGGGTTCTCCTGCTTGTGTAGTATGGTACAGAGTCTTGTTGCCAGATATAGGGTCTTCCAGCAGCCACCCTCTTGTGGCCCAGGGCAGCACTACCTCCTCCAGGCACTTGATGTAGGCCTCCATGTTGAGTCTGAGGCTGTGTAGGAAGATGAATGGAGGCATAACGTCACAATCACTACACTACAAACACCACGATGTTGACTGGATGTTTGATTTTTATCATTCTCGGTACATGTTTTGGGGATATGGCAAGCCAAAAGTTGTTCTGAGTGTTCACCATCTGTTCATATTAGAGCTTCCAGTACAGCATGTTGTTTCCAAATTTCTGGCAGAGTGAACTACATCACGATACTGTTTTTTTACAGATGGTGCCCAACTGACCCTACTATACTGTGTAGTTGACAAAATCAAAAACAAACAATGCACATGCGCGAGATTAAAAATATACCACTGCATCTTGTTTTCATGATTCATGACCACAGGCAAGGGTAGGTACAAACACCAAACTGAAGGGAGTAAGTTTGATTTTTATACCTTCCTCCTCTCTCCTAATGACTGAACAGTAAAGCTGGTGCATTACTGCAGCAGCTTATGCCTTCCATCACTCATGAAAATGGCCCTGAGATACTTGAACTTCTCCATCTACTTCAGTGGAATTCCACTCACGTGTAGAGTGCATTGAACAGGCCTCCTTGAGAGGACGAGTGTCTCAGTCTTTGCAGCACTAATTTTTAGTCCTACTAAGCAGCATTCGGTAGCAAACCTATCAAATGCATGTCAGAGTTCACCTTCCAACAAGTTGAGTAGTACAATATTGTCTGCAAATTCCAACTGACTGATCTTACAACTGCTGGTCTTGAAACCATTTCCAGCCTGGGTGCACATGTCGATCCTGTCCATAAAGATTATGAACAGGAGAGGTGACAGTATGCATTCTTGGTGGAGTCCGACACCCACATTGAATAGTTTCGACTTAGCACCATTTATCTGAACACAAATACTAGGGAAGTATAGGAGGGACACACAAAGGTTATGTACTTCAAGACCCCAAAGAGTGTCTAGAAGGGAGCAAATCTTGACAGTTGGTAACTGGAATGTCAAAACCTTTACAGATAAGAGGCAGGGAACTGTTGCAGGAGGTCAGATGTTACCAGCTACATATAGTTGGGGGTTTCCTCAGCAAAGTTCTGTGGTCCTGGTATTGTAGATTTCGATGGAGGATGGAAACTCCACTATTCAGCTATGGTGTCAGGAATGACTACACAGGTTGGAGTGAGGATACTCACAAGTCCCTGGCTGTCAGAATGTATTATGGACTGCATCATATTGAGAAGAGGGATTTGCTTCTGGAAGTTTAGGCTGACAGATAGGCCTCTGTGGGTACAAGTTTATGCAGCAAACAGAGAGTCCGAATGCAGATTCTTCTTTGATGAAGTCACTGCAGCGTTAGATGCAGTTAAGATTGAGCCATATAACCTAATGAGAGACTTGAATGCACATGTTAATACCAATGACCTGACATGGAAAGGAGTAACTGGAAGGAATGGTGATCCCTACCTAAATACAAATGGAGAGGCCTTATCAAATTTGTTCTAGTAAGAGGCTCTCTATATGAACATCTTCTTCCAGCACAAAGACATCCATAAATACGCATGGTATAAAGGAAATTATGGACAGAGATCAGTAAATGATTTTATCATCTTTGATCTCTCTGGTTCTGTGCTGGATGATCATGTTAAGAGAGAAGCTGAGCTGCCAACTGATCACTATCTAGTTGTCTGCAACCTGAGATAGTCCCAAACCAGGAAGACCCACAAAACTGGTTTGATCAACAGGATAAAGTGGGAAGCACTGGTTGATAAAGAAGTCAGGACCAGGTATGCAGATACAATTGCATCCAAATTCAGATAACTCTTTGAAGAAACTAAGGATGTTGAAAGGGAGTAGAGACCGTTCAGTTTGGCAGTTTCTGCTTCAACAGTTGAAAACTGCTGGGAAAAGCAAATCAGTACGGTGCTGGGTGGCAGGAGGACCCCTTGATTCACTCAAGAGGTTGAAGATGCCATCTGAGCAAAGAAGGGGGCTTACAAAGCTTGGTTTGGAAATAAGTTCTCTTTGCGCTTGCAATACAAGCAGACATGAAAAGTTGCAGCACAGATGGTAAAGGGATCCAAGGTTAAGACATGGAAGGACTTTGGGCTGGAATTTGGTCAGTCAAATATTATTCCAAAGACATGCCTACACTTAATGTAATTCTAAGGCAGAATCAGCATGCGAGAAACATGCCAGTACCTCTTGGAATTACAGGTACAATCCAATCAACAGGTTTCTATATGGTTTCCATCTACATGACTCACAAAGTATAGAATTATTGTTCCAAATTAGACTGATTAAAAGAGGTAATCAATGAAAAATGTCCAGAATTGGCCAATTGGAAAGATGTCATCTTCCTTCAGGACAATTCTAAATCTCTTGTATCTGTGCAAACCCAGCAAAAATTGGTACAGCTTAGATGGGATGTCCTACCACATCCATTGAACTCACCTGACCATGTACCTTTGGATTACCATCTACTTTGATCCCTAAAGAATTCTCTTAATGAGAAGAACTTTAATTCTTTGGAAGACTAAAGCTACTTAGATCAGTTCATGACCCAGAAAGATGCCAAGTTCAGGGATGATGGGATCATGAAGCTGCCTCAAAGATAGCAAAAGGTGGTGGAACAAAATGAGACATGTGGTTGAATAAAAGTATATACAAATATCTAAACATTAATTTTGAATTTTACTTAAAAAATAGTACAAACTTTTGTTCCAATCCAATATATAAATATCATCATTTAGCATCTGCTTTCCACGCTGGCATGGGTTAGATGGTTTTGACTGGAACTGGCAAACTGGAGAACTGCACCAAGATCCAGTCTGATTTTGGCTTGGTTTCTGTGGCTGGATGCCCTTCCTAATGCCAACCACTCTGAGAGTGTAGTGGGTGCTTTTTAGATGTCACCAGCATGAATGCTGTTACATGTCACTGGCACCAACCACAACTACAATTTCACTCAGCTTAATGAGTCTTCTCAAGCACAGCAAACTGCCAAAGGTCATGATCACTTGAGCCCCATAGTTGAAGATCATGCTTCACCACCTCGTCCCATATCTTCCTCTTCCACAGCTGTCCTCATCCATACACATCACACGGCCATACCAATGCAGTTGTCTCTCTTGCACACTACATCTGATGCCTCTTATGCCCAATTTTTCTCTCAAAACACAGTCATACATGCACACTGACATTGCACATCTAGATTAATTTTTTTCAAGCCTTCATGTCCTCTTCAGTCACAGCCTATGTTTAACTGCTGTGTAGCATGGCTGTTCACATACAGGCATCTGTTCTTCACTCTGAGAGAGAGGCCTTTTGTTACCAACAAAGGTAGAAGCTCTCTGAACTTTGCCCAGCCTACTCTTATTCTAGTAGCTACACTCTCAGAGCACCCACTTCAATAACGAAAGCTATCAACTACTGCTAGGTGTCCCCCACTGGAACTTGATGGAGTCTATTTTCTGTATATTTCTAGTGTTTATTGTACCTGTGCATTAGCCACACAGTGAGACTATTTTCCCTGTTAACCTTCCTCTGATACTGCTGCACTTATGTGTCCATAGCTTGCACCAGGTACACTTTATGGAGTTTCTACCTATGCCTTTTCTACATATCAAGCAGGGCCGTCAACCAGAAGGGATTTGTGAGTTGTCTGCTTCCCTACGTACTAAGACTTTGGTTTTTGCTAAATTAACTCTAAGGCCCTTTGATTCCAAACCTTGCTTCCACTCATAAAATTTTCTCTCCAGTTCTGTAGTGATTTAACTATAAGAATAAGGTCATCAGCATAGAAGATCTCCCAGAGGTAGCCCAACTTAAATCCATGTTATTGCCTAGAAGTCTATGATGAACAAGAGAGGGCTGAGGACTGATGCATATGCCAGTACCACCTGACTGGCACCTGTGCTGATGGAACATAAAAAGCATCATTTGAGCATGGCCAATGCCAGTGACACCTGACTGCCTCCTGTGCTGGTGGCATGTAAAAAGCACTATTCAAGCATGGTCGATGCCAGTGCTACCTGACTGGCCCCCATGCTGGTGGCACATACAAAGCACCCACTACACTCCCAGAGTGGTTGGTGTTAGGAAGGGCATCCAGCTGTAGAAATTTTGCCAGATCAGACTGGGGCCTGGTGCAGCCTCCGGGCTTGCCAGTCCTCAGTCAAACCATCTAACCCATGCTAGCATGGAAAGCGAACATTAAAAGATGATGATAATGATAATAATATATGTGATGGACTCTCCTGTCTAAGATGACATATGAGTGTTCAGCTTTGTGCTGAACAACCTGCACAAATGATTTGTTTATAGTTATCAAATGTTTGTGCCACACATTAACTCAGTCTCTCCATCAAATAGACATTATCTGAACAGGTGTACTGTGTGCCACACATCTGGTGTTGGAGTGATCACAGAGCAATGTGAGACGAAGTGTTTTGCTCAAGAACACAATGCACCACCTGGTCTAGGAATTGAAATCATGATCTTGCAATTGTGAGTACAACACCCTAACCCATGTGCCCTCTATGATTTACCACATGTCCATAAACAATATATTGATCACAGTGTGAAAAGAACAAAGAAATATACTTCAATATTATCAATCATGATTAAGAAGTTTTAAAAGTAGTATCCTGCTGAAAGAAAAGACTTCATTAATATTAAATAATGAGAATATTCCATGTTGTTTGGTGTTTGTTGGGATGGCAGAAAGTGATTCTTTCCATGGATGTTACATTCAGGCAACTGTTAGTATGGGAAACACACAAAGGGGTGCTGAAAAATTTCTGGCTTTAAGGGTATCATGAAAGGCCTGGTTGGAGGCCCAAGCATGCAAGTTCTTTTACAGGGCTTAGAAAGCCTAAAGGACTGCTGCAATTAGTGTATGAATCTGAGAGGGGAAAATTTTGGATAAAATCATTATTAACTGATTCTCCTGTATTTTCTTTTACCCAAAGCAAGGAACTTTTCAGTACTCCCTTGTATGTGAACTCCTGATGTTTGTTATTTTATGAACATTGAACTGATTTGACAGAACTTATGTAATTGCTTCTTGGCAATCTTGAAGCATAAATCATTAGTCATGGTTAACTCAACCAAATTCACCTCATTTTTTTTGTTTGTTTTAGAAGTATAAAATAACATGAATCAAATATTTCTTTAGGGATAAACTGTTGGCAAGCATGTAAATAAACACCATCATCATCATATGTCCTCTTTCCATGCTAACATAGATTGTGATGGCCAGTCTTAACCTAAGTCGCTTCTTATTAGGAACTAGCTGGCCCAGTGCCGTCAAAAATGATGGCTAATTGTAGTATTTTATATGTAAATATGGATGGTAAATCAAATTAATACACTTGTCAATATTCACACACATTTACATACTTCCCTTGTACACATACACACATATACTCACACAGAATTGAAACACTGTTTGATTTTTCTTTTCGGTGTTGAATGTTCACCACCCCACCAGTTTGCCATCACTCCTTCCTTTCTCATTCATATGTTGTGACAGAGAAAAACACAAGAGTATTATTATAGTAGATTACTGCTTTTCTAGACAAGGTGAAGGACAACATTCATTCATACTTCCATTTTTGCTATGGTTTCTATGACTAGCTGCTCTTAAACAGGGCATTTGTATCATAAAACCAGGGACAGCTTGGTATCAACAGAGTTAAACAAACATGCACACAATCTTCTGCAGTTTCCATCTACCAAATTCCACTTACAAGGTGGTATTGGTTAACCTGAAGATCTATGATAAATGTCACTACTTGCCCAAGGACCCATGCAATGAGATAAAACTCAAAACTACACAATTACAATTTCTCAACTATACAACTATACCTGTATCTATTGTGAAATCCAGTGGTGTAGAGATTCAACAATAGATTGGTGGAATCTATAATAGTGTAGTAGACAGAATGATGTAATGCAAAGGTACTATAAGTGTACCTAAGGACCTTGCTAAGGTCTAGTCTCATGGGTTAAGTAGATGGGAAATAAATTTCTTTCTAGATCCTGTTCTGCCCCTGTGGTCCACTCTGGCACCTTGTCACCATCTTTTATCTTTCTTTCCAGCTCCACCCTGATTATTTCCACTCACTGTTGTATAATACAAGCAGCATTTTATCTTCTCTACAGCAAGAAATCTGTTCTGAATCCTTCCCCCATATTTTAACCTTCCATCAAGCATAAAGCTGCCTTCCTTTCTACTGTTTCTCCACTCAGTTAAGAGGGATTTTAATCTTATAAGCTATATGATAACCTCATAAGTGCACTCTGCAAAGTGGTTGATGTTAGGAAGGGCGTCTAGCAGCAGAAATCATACCAAAATAATCACTGGGGCAAAATGCAGTCCTTTCAACTTGTCAGATCCTGTTAAACCATTCAATCCATGCCAGCATGGAAGACAGACATTAAAAGATGATGCCAATCTACTGCAGGTATTAAATAATCATCCAGCTAATGTATGTAACCTAGCATTTCACTTATTTACATTTGGTGTCTTATATACATATTAGCTAACTACATCAAAAAGTAATGACACCTCATTGTATTAGCAATCACTTTAATTGATATCAGTCATTTCTAACATCTCACATGTGATGGAAATGGTAAGCAAACACTTTCTTCAACACATTTACTCTTTCTCTCTTCAGTAATTATCAATACTAGCGAGACCTGTGAATATTCCATGGGATTAATGGTAAACTTATCAGGTTATTTCTGAAAACTTTATAAATAATAAAAAAAAAAAACCTAAAAGTGTAGCCTGTATTGTGTTTATATCAAAAGATAGCTGCTCATCTGCTAATCATTGAAAAGTGAAGGAAATTGGAATACAACGATTACTTAATGCACATTATATACTTTATGCACAATTTTAGACTTAATTTCGAGCACTCTCCCACTTTCTCTTTTACTTGCCTTAACCTTTTTTTCTCTCTCCTTTTTCTTTCGCACTCCATCTTTCTCTTCAGCTAATTATGTGAAAGCGTTGCAGACAGGTAAAGTAATGGAGGAAAAAAACTTAGTTTAAAAAAAGAAAAAAATTACACACTGCCAATCATGGCCTTCGTTAGGATGTTAGTATGTTACTAGCAGAAGAGTCTTCTTTTGTTAAGATTAACCAATGACCTCCTTCAGTGTTTTCTAATACTGAAGAATACAGCCACCAGAATGTTCATCCAACTTCTGCCAATATGGAACAAAATGAACACAAAACTAATAATTATAATGCTGATGATGGCATATGTCATCATCATCATTTAGCATCCGTTGTCCATGCTGGCATGGGTTAAACGGTTTGACCAGGACTGGTAAGCTGAGGGGCTGCACCAAACTCCAGTCTGAAATGGCATAGTTTCTATGGCTAGATGCCATTCCTAATGCCGGCCACTCTGAGAGTGTAATGAGTGCCAGTTGTGTGACACCAGTATCTGCCACAACTACGATGTCACTTGGCTCTATGGGTCTTCTCAAGCATAGCATATTGCCAAAGGTCTTGGTCATTTGTGATTGCCTCCATGAGGTGCAGCGTTTGAAAGGTGCTTTTTATGTGCTAGTTACACAACACTAGCATCAGCCACATTGCCTCCGTGAGGCCCAACGCTAGAAAGGTACTTTTTACATGCCAGTTACGTGACAGCAACAATGGCCACAACTATGATTTCACTTAGCCTGACAGGTCTTCTCAAGCATAGCATATCACCAAAGATCTGTCACTAGTCAATGCCTCCGTGAGGCCCAACATTTGAAGATCATGCTTTACCACCTCATTCCATATCTTCCTGGGTCTCCCTCTTCCACAGCTTGAGATCAGCACTTCACACAGCTGTCCACATCCATACATATCACATGACCATACCAATGCAGTCGTCTTACTTGCACACCACATCTGAAGCCTCTTATGCCCAACTCTTCTCTCAAGATGTTTACACTTTATTGTACATGCACATCCAGTGTGGAGCACACTAGATTCATCTATTTCAAGCCTACGCATGTCCTTGGCAGATACAGCGCATGTTTTACCGTCATGTAGCATGGCTGTTACACACAGACATCATACAATCTGCCTTTCATTCTGAGGGAAAGGCCCTTTGTTACCAACAAATGTAGACGCTCTCTGAACTTTGCCCAGCTTATTCTTATTCTAGCAGCTATGCTGTTGGAGCATCCACCCTCACTACTGACTTAGTCACCTAGGTAATGAAAGCTATCAACTACTTCTAGTTTTCCTCTCTGGCATTTGATAGTCTATTTTCTGTACATTTTTAGTGTTAAATGTACCTGTGCACCTTCCAATTAAGAGAATTGTAATGTGATGATGTTTGCTTGAAAAGAGTAGCATTTGTATTTTTTTGCTGTTGTAAGAGACAAGATTGTAAGAGACATATCCCCATTGGACAATGCTTTTAAAGTCACTCCTCATAGAGTTAGCTTATGTTCTAATACTAGTGGTGGTGTTCGTGTTTATGTGCGTATACCTGTATATAGATGTGAATAAGAGTGCTTCCAAACATGATGTGAGTGTGTGTACACAGATGAACATGAAGAAAAGGGAAAACATAGACTGAAGTGGGGTCACAGCTTGAAGAGGGGGAGGAAAAACCCAACAATATCTACAGCATTGCTCACCTAAAAGAATTATCAGGGTTCACTCATTAAAGTAAGTAGGTCAGTCAGAAGTATTTATAAGCTTTAAAAGAACTTATGAACAATATCTTTTTTTTTTTTTAATGCTGGGACAAAAAGACGTGTCAATTTCATAGTATATTCCCACTTGTCTCAGGTTTCCAATATCTCTTGTATAAAAGTACATTTGAACAACTGATCCTTCCACAAATTTTTTCCAATACAGCACAACTATCTCCTGCATCATCCATCAGCTGAAGTCTTTAATACCCAATCACCCTCTTAACTTACCTGTTGTCTGCCTTTCATGCAGGTGCCTCTAATGGATTATAACCCAACCCATTTCCCTCCGGCTTTTGCCAGTCTTTCACATTTAACTCTTTTGAAACCATATTACTAATGAAATACACAAACTTTATTTAATTTAATTTTGAAAATAATGAAGAATTTAGTAATAACTTTGCCATTAATAAGATGGTGTTTGGAAAATAAGCTAACATGAATTTTTGATGGAAGGCTTTAAGGTGGATTGGTATTAAAAGGGTAATACCCATATATTACTATCACACAACAGTAGAAGTATCTCTTTATCATACCTTCACAAGCTATTCCTTTTTTTATTTTGTCAGTAGCTACAGACACCTAACAATTCAATCTGCTGCTGTATACTAATACATTGAAAGGTAGATAGTAGTTCAAGTAGACAAATAAAAACAATATATATTTAAATGGTAATAGCATACAATAATATGTAATTTAACATAATACAATAACAACACAACAGTAACATGACCATATAAAACAACTATAAAAATGCATGCATGTATGCCAGCATATAATGCAGATGTTAGATGATGATATAGGATCAATGCTGAATTATATACATAGAATTACATTTTTCTGGACTCTCTTGCCACCCTATGGCTGTCTGCAGGGCCAATGCTGAAGACTTCCAGCAGCATCCTCTATTTGTACTCCTTTGGTACAGAAGAAAGTGTGACGGAGTTAGTGCTGGTATTTTGGCTTGATGAACAACCTGTAAAGTGAATATTATTATAGTGGGCATGGTTTGTGCAGAGCCAGTCCCACTTCTCATCCCTGAAACTTGTATTGGTCTGATGCAACAAATGCCACAAACCTGATAGATATCAGGATGCAGAATTTGTATGAAGTTTACTATCTGTTAGATGAGGAGATAAAGAACTGAAGGGCTTCATCTGCCACAGGTCTGTTGGGGTATCTGTCAGAAAACTTCTAGAAATTATATATATATAGCTTTATACACAATTCTGAATGATATATCTTTGGAAGCATACTTTTACCACTATGGGTAATATCAGGAAATATAGCATAAATATAATAATTGAAATTTAACTTATATCAAATTTCTTAGGCGATTATACAAAATAATTAAATGAATACTAATTTTCAAAAGAAAAATATTTGTTACCTGAAAATAAAATGAAATAAAACAAACTATTCATTTGTATATTTAAAATAAATATATATTTTTCTACATTTTATCAACATAATCACAATCTACTCCAGCAAAAACTTATCTCTGTAAAATTTGAACACCTCCCATAAATACTCTGTTCTTAATTTCCTCTCCTCCTCTTCAGTTTCTATGATTATTTCTCTCTTACTGTGTGTGTGTAGAGTATCCCTTTACTTATGGCTTTTCACCAAGCATAGTATGTGCACTCATCCTCCACCACTTACATTAATTCTCTTTTACTCTTTATACAAAGTAAAGCAAGACTGATGAAATAAACCAACCACCCAACATATTGGCTATTATATAGAAAAATATATTTATATACACATACAGAACATTACAGCTTTTCATTTGTTTTAGGAGGCCTTTAATGAGAGCTGAAGAAAAAATAAAATTAAAAGTGTATGTTTACCCAGTAAAGTGAGGACAGGCAGACTAGTGGATAACAATAAGTAATTAAATGATAATCACTAGAATTCAGAGAGACTCAATTTGATACAAACATTAGAAATAAGAAAGGAAAAATGTGGAAATTTCTGGTTGTGAAAAGAAGGTAAAGGTATGTTTCTAACCTGATGTGTTAAATATATCAGGCTGGAAACATTAACCTTATTCTGTGGCTCGTTCCTGATTACAATGGCCAAATATGAGTGAGTTTATTTTGGTTTTGACATGAGATATATCTATGTACCATCAAAAGTTTCCTCACCATAATCATTTAACGTCCATCTTCCATGTTGACATAGATAATTTGACAGAATGTCTGCTTTAGCAATGTTTCTATGGCTGGATAACTTTTCTTAAAAACCAATCCTTTTCATAGTGTAGTGGGTGCTTTTTATATGGCACTGGCAGTAGTGATGCCACTAAGTAACTCACATGACAAAGAAAACCCCTCAACTGAGTAGGGTCCAGGTAGATTTACACTAGGAATTGAGACACTAAAGTGTGATAGAGGTCTTGCTATAGAGAAGATATATAGCTATCTCACAATATATAAGGGTAGTAGGAGTAGCTAGAAAGATGAGAATGATGTGTTTATGTAAATCACAAGACCAAGATTCACAATTATGTGTGCTGTGCAGTTAGAGACAATATCAACACAAATCTCCCTCATAAAAGGTATAATCAAGTTATAAATCACAAATTAACTTATAACCTAATCAATACACCAAACAGGATCAGTCACAAGCATGTTAGCCCACAATGACATAAAACATTGCTAGGTATAGTCATGTTGTCCATAGTGTGATCAAACACAGTCAGCTGTAATTTTTGTCTATCATTATTATTTATATCATTAGGGCAGCAAGCTGGCAGAATTGATAGCACGCTGGGTAAAATACTTAGCAGCATTCCATCTGTCCTTACGTTCTGAGTTCAAATTTTGCTGAGGTTGACTTTGCCTTTCATTCTTTTGGGGGTCAATGAATTAAGTACCATTTATGCACTGAGGTTGATGTAATTGACTTAATCCCCCCACCAAAATTTTAGACCTTGTGCCTATAGGAGAAAGGATTACAATTATTATTAGGACAGAAAGCTGGCAGAATCGTTAGCATGGTATGCAAAATGCCTAGTGACATTTTGTTCTTGTTTACATTCTGAATTCAATTTCCACCAAGGTCAACTTTGCCTTTTATCCTTTCGAGGTCAATAAAGTAAGAACCAGTAAAATACTAGGGTCGATATGATCGACTAATACCCTCCACCAAAGTTTCAGGTCTTATGCCTTTAGAAAGGATTGGAAATTGTTTAAATATTCTTGCAGGAGATAAATGCATCATGGCTGTGTGGTAAGTAGCTTGCTTATGAACCACATGGTTCCAGGTTCAGTCCCACTGTGTGGCACCTTGGGCAAGTGTCTTCTACTATAGCCTTGGGCCAACCAAAGCCTTGTGAGTGGATTTGGTAGACGGAAAATTAAAAAAAAAACCATCGTATATATGTATATATATGTATGTGTGTGTATATGTTTGTGTGTCTGTGTTTGTCCCCCCAACATTGCTTGACAACCAATGCTGGTGTGTTTACATCTCTGTAACTTAGTAGTTCAGCAAAAGTGACAAATAGAATAAGTCCTGGGGTCGATTTGCTCGACTAAAGGTGGTGCTCCAGCATGGTCACAGTCTGAAGCAAGTAAAAGAGTAAAAGAAATACACACACACACACACACCAGGTGTAGTCAAAAAGTATCCGACATTGATTCTTTTTTGCACAAAATAATAATGCGTGAGCAAAATCTGCATGGGTATTAGGAGGCCAGAGCATATGCAAAAATATTTGTCTGTAGGTTGTGCCATTTGCCTGCAGTGACACATTGAGTACAGACGTGAAGAGTGTGCTGTGTGACTTTTCCTTTTAAGTCAAGATGACAGAGCACATTGGGCAAAAATACTGTATCAAATTCTGCCAAAAACTTGGTGATATGCAAGCCCAGACTATCGAGAAGATTCAGAAGGCCTTCGGAGATGATTGCTATGGGAAAAACACAAATAAAGGAGTTGTACAACTGATTCAAAGACAGCTGCACCTCAGTGGACAGTGAGCCACATTGTGGCAGACCATCAACTAGCAGAAACGATGAAATGATTGCAAAGGTTCAAGGAATAGTCTATGAAGACCATCTATGAAAACGACCTGACCTGTGTGGAGCAAAGAACTGGCAACCCACCATGACAACACACCCACTCATTCTGCCCACACCATCTAAGTGTTCCTCCTCAAGCAAAACACACCACTTGTTCGTCAGGCCTCCTACTCCATGTGACTTTTGGTTATTCCCAAAGCTCAAGAAATCACTGAGAGAGAGATTTGTGTCAACAGAGGACATTAAGCAAAATTCAATGGCACAGCTCTACAGCATCCCAAAAAGTAATTTCCAGAAATGCTTCCAGCAGTGGCAGGAATGCTAGCAGAAGTGTGTAGACTCCCAAGGCAAATACTTTGAAGGAAACTAAATCAAAATGGTGAGTTTTTTTAATATTACTTGTTTTTTCACCAAAGGTCAGATACTTTTTGACTATACCTTGTATATATACACATGAACAAAAGTCAAAGAAGATGCACAACACGACACCTTTAAAAAAAAAGTACTTTAATACAAATAACAGCATTGTCGATGGTGAAATTGATTTTCCAACGAAGTGAATTCAGTTGAGAGATGTCTGCTTTGGAACATAAGCTGAGGATAATGACTTATAACAGTTAAATATTCTCATATGTCTTCAGTGGTAAAAATAGAGAATAGAGCAATAGCCATCAACGTCAGAGATCTTCATTAATGAGAGCAAAAGCCACTTTTTCAAAAACACGTTTACAGCCAGTCTCTGAAAAACCGTTTACAAAATGTAATTCTATTAATACTTTGTCCATAAATTCTTCATTGTAGATCTTGTGAGGATTACGTCGTTGCATTTCATCATTGATGCATTGTTTTACATGTGTGCGCTGTAAGGGTAGAAATGGAATATAGGCAGTCACTAGATGACTTTTAATTAGATCACTACCATAAAAACCTCCCTTTTGAGTGAGTGAAGTATGTGCAATACTGAATTCTAAGTCTCGTAATTTGATATCATGTCGATCAATACCTTTCTTATATTGCCATACAGTGAAGTTTCTTATGTTCTCTGAAGCAAGGTTAGATATAAATATAAATACAGCTTTACGGAAGTCGATGCCATCCACTTCAGCATGGAAATCTAAGTAGACTTGAAGAATGTCAATAATTTTTGGTGGCATTAAATGAAACTCATCAAAAATAAAAACAGCCCTTGGACAGAAATAAACAGCATTTTTAATTTCATGCTTTAACTTTTCAATGTAAATCTGAGACATGGACACATGAGGGAAATGTACTGCTGCATGATAAATATGCACAAAATTACTTTTTATCCCAGAACGGTACAAATTTTTAACTACGATTTCACTTGCATAATTTTTACCTGTCCCAGTCTCTCCATGAAATGACAGTACTAAAGCTTTCCTGGGTGTCTGCTCCAAAAAGTGGGAAATGATATGATTAGCAATTGCTCCCCATGCTAAATGTTGACCATGAAGCATACTTTTAAGGTCAGTTCTTAACTGTTGTGAATTCAAAATAATGTCCTGATCACAGCAGTCCATTATATAACACAATGGGTTGATGCATACACCTTGTTGCAAGAAGAAGTGGAAAATTAAGAAAGAAACAAACCACATTGCTGATTATCTGGTCAAGAGATTTTATGATGAAGGGAGAAACTGAAAATCTCCCAAACTTAAAGTCAAAACAATTAAGACTACTTCCTCAAGACGTCCAAAATGGTATGGTTTTCAAATGATCACAGCAACTGCTTGGCTAGTTCAAAGGAGATATACACCAATTACTCTGAAGTGGAAATAAACAAGCACAAATAATAGTCAGAAATTGGGAGTACAACAAAATTAGAAACTCCATTCTTATAAAATTTAAATCTATTTAACAAAGCCTTACTCCCCTCTCCCACTTGACATGATTTCACTATGGAACACCAGAGAATCCTTACTACAAAAAGATTCTACAAACTAAGTTTTGAAGTTTTACAACAAACAGAAGAGGCAGACTGTGGGTGACTAGTGAGAAAGTATTTAAATTTATTTTAAGACCTGTTCCTCAAAGTAGAGCATGGCAATATTTTGGTGGAATGTGGGACTTCAGAATGGGGTCTAAGTAAAAATTAATAAATCTTGCAATAAACTTTTAATTAAAACTTCCCGTTCACTTTTCTATGTGAGTAGCCATGTACTTCTTCAACAGTAAGAATCCTGTTCTGTTATTTTTTAAAATCCTATTTCCAAGTATAAAGCCATATCCTTCTCAACTGTAGCCCCACTCAGTCAAAGGGGAGCTTAGTCTTGCAAGCTACATGATAGCTGCACTAGTGATGGTACCATAACAAAAGTACCCAGTATGTTGTAAAATGGTTGGCATTAGAAAGGACATCCAGTCCTTCAATCCACTGGATCCTGTCAAAACATCCCATGCATGCCAGAATAGATAAAGGATGTTAAAAGATCATTATCATCACCATTTAACATGTTTTCCATGCTGGCATAGGTTGGATAGTTCAACAGCAGCTGGCAGTACAGAGGACTATAGCAAGTACCACTGTCTGGCATGGTTTCTATGGCTTGATGCCCTTCCTAATACTAACCACTTTACAGAGTGTACTGACAGCTTTTTACAAGATACTGGCACTAGTGAAGTCATCTAGTAACATACAAGACAAGACTCCTCAACTGAGTGTGATATAGTATTGAAGGAGGCGGCTTTATGCAAGCTAATGAGAGGTTAAAGTATGATAGAGGGCAAGGAATAGGTGTTTTGCTGCAGAGGAGATACATAGTTACCCAAGATTAAAATGAGAGAAGGTGGTGAAGAGGTATCAGGTTGTACTCCCTAGTCTTAGGAGGGTGACTATAAGAAAAGTAGTACAAGTGATTGGACAAGATAAGTGGGTAGGTAAGTTTGCAGATGTGCAAAAGGAGATGGATAGAGGTGAATGCAGTGAATGATACAGAAATATAATTTTAGAGAAACTTGCTTTTAGCTTCATTAGAAATAAAAATAAAAGATGATGATATATACTTTGTTCATGGTAAGTGCACTTTGTTTTCTGCAAAATTAAAGTGTGGCATGGGGTAAAAATTTCTGAGAAGTACTTATTTGTATAGTTGTGCTATTTTTTGGCTTATATGAAAAAAAAACGATTATTATTAGGTTGTTCTGAAAATAATGGCTGCTCTAAGTGTTGTGTTTTGAAATGCAATTTTATCATAGTATTTTAATTATATTTTAGGTGAATTTCAACATACTTAATAATTGATGTATGCTCTTTAATAATTTTCTACTTATTTCAGATAGAAAACATTCGTGAAGCATAAGCGCCCTTAATTATGAACATGACAAAAAAGGACCTTCGCTTACTTTTCTTGCATGAGTTCAAGCTTGGGCACAATGCCTCCCAAACTGCTGCCAATATCAACAGAGCACTGGGAGAGAGGTTCACAAGTGATCGCACAGTACAAAAGTGGTTTCAGAAATTCCATATTGGTGACGAGAGCCTTGAAGATGAAGAAGGTAGAGGATGGTCATGCAGTCTTGACAATGAACAATTGAAAGCAATGGTTGAACAAAACCCATGTCAAGTGTCAGAGAAATGTCTCAGGCATTTGGTGTCGGTATTGCAATGGTCTCACGCAATCTGCAGAAGATTGGTAAGGTGAAAAAGCTCAATAAATGGGTAGCACATGAGCTCAATGAAAGTCAAAAAGTTTGGTGTTTTGAAGTGCGCTTGATGCTCTTTCTGCAAAACACCAATGATCCTTTTCTTGACAGAATAGTCACTTATGATGGATCCTTTATGATGACCGTAAATGATCAGGTCAATGGCTTGATCATGAGTCCCCCAGACATTTCCACAAGTCAAAGTTGCATCACCAAAAGATTATGGTGACTGTCTGGTGGTCTGCAATTGGTGTTGTCCATTACAGCTTTCTGGAGCCAATAAGAGCATTACAGCAGAGGTTTACTGCAATGAACTCGTTGAAATGCATGCTCACTTGCAAAAAATGAGACCTGCATTGGTGAATGGGAGTGGCTCAATTCTGCTCCACAATAATGCAAAGCCACATGTTGCAAGAATGACACTGCAGAAACTCACAGACTTGGGATACGAGACTTTATCACATCCTCCATATTCTCTTGATCTTTCAATCCACTGACTACCAGTTTTTAAATGATAAAACTTTCAGGTCCAAACCAAAGGTGGAATCAGCTTTCAAAGATTTCTTTGCATCAAAGCTAATAAGCTTTTATCATCTTATAAATAATCTTGTTGATCGATGGCATAGATGCTCACGGCTCATACTTTGACTAATCAAAACATTTCTCTTGTTAATTTTTCCAAAATAAAATGTTTCTGAAATTGGCCATTATTTTCAGAACAACCTAATACAATTGTGCAAAAAAAACTTACTCAAATTAATTTTCAAAATTTGAAATGAGATATTTTTTGATTTGATGTTTCATTCTATGATCCAGAAAGTGAATTTACTGAAGTCAGGAGAGACTGGCATAATAAAATAAAAGTAATCAATGAAACTGAACTACTTTTTGTTATTTTCTTCTTCAAATTGAAGTTTGTATTAAAACAATGCATGTGTAGAAGAAATGGCTGGCCCTGTTACAAGACAAGCGCAGCTATGTTGTTAAGAAGTTCACTTCCCATTGACAGGGTTTCAGTTCCAGTCCCACTGCATGAGCAAGGAACTTCTACTCCAGCTCTGGGCTGATTAAAATCTTGGGAATAGATTTGGTAGAGAAACTGAAAGAAACCCGTAATGAGTGTTTGTGTATGGTTTCATATTTCCTTTTATCACTTGTAGGTTGCTTGCAGCGCACAATGAAAATATGCTCAGGTTTATAACACATCTCAACAAGTAGCATGATCTTCCTAAACAAAAAGCACACTTCGGTGTCATTTGTTTCTAGTTCTCAACACAAGCAAGTCATTTGATAGATGTGGGGATTATCATCTCACTTGGAAACAGCTGGAGAATGGTGCCAAGAATTGCATCCAGCTGTAAAATAAAATCTTTTTCAACACACTCTTGTTGGACTCATGAGTTGACTGAGAGGAATTATAACGTACAGGATATCTGAATTAATATGAACATTGAAAGTATAATTAACTCTCTTGGATCTTTGGGATTAATTCATAATTCAGTGGTGTGGCTGTAATGAACCAATGCGTTTCATAAAGTTCCTTGTAGAACTTAGTGTTGTTGATTAGCAGTTGAATATCTTTGACAGTCTTCTAGTCTATTATTATCATTTTGTTACATCAAATTTGTATCAGGTTTATTTCATTTCTAAGAAAATTCTTTCACTTCCTTTTTAATGCCGAGTTTCCGGCAAAAGACGATCTTTGCCGTCTTCAGTAGTTTCACTTTCTGAAGCATAAAACCAAACAACGCTGAACATTTCTATACAGATGTAAATTTGCATATCAATTAGCAAAATTACAACTATTTTGGGGAGAAATTAAAGTTACAAACCTGTGAAGATTAAAATTGTAATTTTAACCAATCATATTCCTTCATTCTTAACCCCCCACCGGCTTTCTGGTGACATTACAGAAACCGCTGTTTTTGCTTTCCGTACGCAGTCTTATGAAAACCATAAATGCGATGTTACTGTTGTTTTTAGTCCCAGGAAGACATTCATATCTACCTCTTTATAGGGCTTTCCTATAAGGTGTTATCCACCCCTGATTGGAACTCTCCCGTATGACATGTACGCATGCTCAGTGACTTGCTTTAACAGTTGCAATCAGCTGAATGCACATTGCCAGTGACATAATTACCCACACTCTGTGGTCAGGATTCTTTTTTGGGTTTGATGTCGGTATCGAAGGGATTACCAGACACCGGACAATACAGTGAGAGCAGCTTTCACTCACATCGTAGTATTCGATGCTGTGTACGTGTCTGTCGTGGTAAAATATGCCACTCCTTAACTGTTGCTTTGCTTTCATCCGTAGCACGAGGTAATTATGTCATTATCTGTGAAATTCGGCAACTTACAAAGATCTTTAGATCAGGCAATACTTCACCGAGAGGAGATCAATCTTGCAAAAACACGAAGATTAAGAATAAACAGAAAAAGTACACAAATATATTTTACACACCTGTCGAAAACGTCGGTTTTGTTTTTTTACACTTTAAAGGTGGTTATGTTATTTTGTTGGGATTAATCCACCTTTAAAGTGAAAAAAAACAAAACCGACGTATACGACAGGTGTGTAAAATATATTTGTGTACTTTTTCTGTTTATTCTTAATCTTCGTGTTTTTGCAAGATTGAAAAAAAAGTTTCGGAAAGCTAACATTTTAAAATTCTTCGGGAAGTGACACTGTGATAGTTTCTATATTTAACCGAGCGTGTATATTCCTATTTTTGCTCCTGTTCTCTTCTACTTCTCTACTAGAAACGTTTACTTTGGAATTTACTTCTATTGAGAAAAAAAAAATCGTGTGCATGTTATTTTTAACGAAAGTTTTCTTATGACGGCTTCTCTTTACTGTCTAGAAATCTACGGATGCACATACGCACATAATAGAGAAAAATGAAACAATTATGGACGACTTGCTCCGAAACACCACCGAGTGGGGAACGCTTCTCAAAAATAACCTGCAGTTGTTTCCTTCAAAATTCCTACATGCTCGAAATGTACATACATCAAGGTATATTTGTAGAAACTTTCACGAAAAAATATTAATTTTCCTGGAAGAAGAATTTAAGTGGACTGTTGGAATTTCCGAAAATTGTCCCCCACCCCCATTCCAAAACACTTTCACCGGAAATTTTTCTATATTCGGATTCTACATAGTAAATACTATATGCATAGAAAATTTCATTAAAAAATATTCATTTTTCTGAAAGTTATGACCTCCCAAAGTCTGGGGGGTAAAACCCTGTAGTTATGCCGAAGCGGCATAAAACCCTGTAGTTATGCCGCTTCTGCTTATTCCTGTCTGAAGTATCGTCCGATGAATTTACTTTGTTGACATATCGACAGAATTTTTATACCTTTCAATCAAGTCCGCCTTTCTTCCAGTAACATACTGTCCATATAATCTTAAATATTTCTTTAACTCAGGCACAGTAAGTACTTCGATAGCTGAATCATCAAGCTGCTTTATATCCATAAGACGTAAAACAATAACAATGGCGTGGGTTAGCCTCCGGAAGTTTAATTATCTACATGGAGCGCCGCCTAGCCAAGGGAGATAACCTACTTAAGGAAAGCCCTATATACATATCTATATGCTTATTGAATTAAAAATTTTGAAAACGTAGTCTCTTGCATATTTGGAATCTTCGTCATCTAAAACATATGGGAAAATATTTCGCAAAAGTTCAAAATTTTAAATGGGGGAGGGGTTAACATTTTTTTGTTTGTTTGTATATCCGTAATCTCCGACATCTAAAACGTAGGGATCCGAAAATTTTTTTCAAAAAAATGCATTTTTCAAGGAGAGATGCGAAACTGCATTAGCCCCAAATATTGACCATAATGATAACATTATAAAGCTTTAGAAGCACATATATTAAAAAAATTACGATGAAATTCTGCGATGCAGGCAAACCCTGATCCATGATGCTATCAACAGGCTGCTATGGGAATACATACCAATAACATGGCAAGTGCGATCGCCGAAAATGAATTGATTGGTTAAAATTACAACTAAAAATTTCAATCTTTAAAAGTTCGAACCGTCTTTTTTTTTTTTTTTTTTTTTTGAGAAATTATCTAATTTCTTTCTCAAAAAAAATTGTGGCTCTGAAATTGGCAACAACTACATGTGTCAATATTAACCAAAAAGATCCCGGAAATGTGAAAAAGAAAAAGTTACGTATACTTCTCTGCAACCATGTCACATCACGACTGCTTTCATTTTGCATGTGTACAAATAACAAACTAAAAGCTTGCAAGGCTTTTGTTCTGTATGTGTGTAGGAAAATATGTAATATACGAAACCCAAACCTCGCTGCAGAAAGTTTATTAAAAGTGAAATTATTTGTTCGGCAATTACCGTAATTTTTTTTTTTTCCTCAGCTGAATCGCTTGGTTATGTATTTTTGTGTATGTGTGTGTTTATATGCGTATGCATAACATACATACATGCACGTAAATATAGAATTACATCCCCTTGATATTTTATTAGTGAGATTTAACCCAAATACCTTTCAGATTGTGCAGGAATCTATACTATCTGAAAGGTATTTGTAGAAAATTTAATTAAAAAATATCCGCTTTTCTGAAATCAGCATTCTTTTGGTCCTATTTGAAGGAATTTTTTTCAGAACTGTGCGCGGTATAACGAACGAATGTCACAAAATGCCTATTAGGTGTATATATCCATTGTGTGTCACTAAGCTATTTTAAGTATTAAAGGGAAAATAATGGCTGAGGTAAAGAATACACATATACCACCCGTTTTCAGCGTAACCTTAACCTCCTAGTGTGCGTATTATTTACCTTCGCCAAAATAATTATGCAGCGAAGAAGAAACAAAATCTGCCAGTAGCTAATATTATTTTGTAATTTGTAAGCCAGTTAACAAATAAAGCGTGACGGGTCGATCGATAGGCACAGGTCGATCGATAGGCCACGATTGTAGCCCAGATAGATGCATTTGATTTATGTTGCGTTTGTTAGGGTCTAATGTCACCCAAACGCTCCGATACTCCTCAGAATGCAAGAGGACTAATAGTTCAACTAATGACTTTTCAGATGATGTAAAATTTGCCAGATATTTTAACTTCTTTTTTATATATGCATGGTAGTCACATTTTCATAAAATGTGCTCAGTAGTCCATATGGGTTAATAACTTACTCTAGTTAAGCACTAAGCATTTTACGGGCACTAAGCTATTTTAAAGTAATTACAAACTACCATCATCGTTATAACTAATTTAATATTGATAGTTAAAGAAAAGAAGGTTCAACTTACATGGTCAGTTATCAGATTTGTTCTACTTCTGGAGATTTCCCCCCAATATTTACATCGAGTAACAACAAGGATATGCATATTTCATAGTATTCTTACTATGTTATGGATAGTGGTAACTCAAAGGTAGTTGACAATGATTAAAGGGAATTAATAAAGCAGAACACCGGAAATAGCTTTAGATGTAATATTGTTTTTAACAAGATACTGTTCTGTAATTGTCAGGTTGTTTTCATAGTGAGATTTGGGTGAATGAGCCATTGTCAATTATATCGACTTCAGTATTCGACTGGTACTTTACTTTATTGATCTAATAGGAATGAAAGGCGAAGTTAATCTCAGCAGGATTTAAACTCAGAATGTAACAGGCCGGAACAAATATACCAAGGTATTTTTTTCCGACGTGCTAATAGTTCAGTCTTGTAGCGAGAAATATTAGTCTCAAATTTTAAAAAAGCCAGCAATTTCGGGAAGTGCTAACTTGATTACATCGACTCCAGTGCTCAACTGGTGCTTATTTTATCAACTTCGGCACAATTTGAGCTCAGAACGTGAGACGGACAAAATGCTGCTAAACATTTTGCCCGATGTCTTAAGAATTCTACCAGTTCACCATCTTCGTAGCGGGAAATATCCAGGAGATTTATGTATTGCTATTAAATTGCAATGTTTAGCAACATTAGGGAAGTAGAAAGGATAAGAACTCCGCCGATAAAGTTGTCGAAGGATGACCTCCGGGACAAAACGGAAGCTACTACATAGAAATGACATGCTACAAAAAATTTACGCCACTAAGTTTAATTACACCTAGTTGATTACCAGCTTATCGCTTTTTTTTATAATGGGAGGGGGGGAGCTAAAGCAGTCTCGCACCTCTCATTTAAAAATGCATTTTTTGAAAAAAATATTTTCGGGTTCCTACGTTTTAGATGTCGGAGATTACGAATATGCAAAAAAAAAAAATAATAATAATTAACCTCCCCCGCCCGAAAATTTTGAACTTTATCGAAATCTTTTTTCCCTATATTTTAGATGAAGATTCCGAATATGCAAAAAACCACGTTTCCAAAATTTTAAATTCAATAAGCATATAAATGTGTGTATAAAGAAATAGATAGATATGAATGTCTTCCTGGGGCTAAAAACAACAATAACACCGTCTTCTACAGGACCGCCACATTTAGTTGACAAATATATCTTATGAATAAACGGACAGATACGAGCTGGCAGAAACGTTAGCGCACCGGGCGAAATGCTTAGAGGTATCTCGTCTGCCGTTACGTTCCGAGTTTAAATTCCGCCGAGGTCGACTTTGCCTTTCATCCTTTTAGGGTCGATAAATTAAGTACCAGTTACGCACTGGGGTCGATGTAATCGACTTAATCCCTTTGTTTGTCCCCTCTATGTTTAGCCCCTTGTGGGCAATAAAGAAATAAGATAGACAGATAAATAAATGGGTGAAAAAGTTCGAAATTTAAAATTGGGGACGGAGTGGAATTTGAGCCCCTTATTAAACTAAAGTTATTAATGTTTGTTTCTCATAAAATGGTGTATATTTAAAGTTAGAAATATTGCATTTCTAAATCTCTCAGAGAGAGTTATATAGTAGCAGCACGATAAAGTGATGATTTATTGCCAGCCAACTTAATGTGGTAGTCCCAGGAAAGGGAAGAATGCTACTATTTAGCCCCAAGAAACACTGTTTCCAGTTGGCTACGTGACACAAGCGTTCTGAGTCCTTAAGTTTTCAAACAGGGGAGATAAGCACCTCCAAACCAACAAAGCCAGCGTCCAAAGACTAGTTCCAGGGTAGTTGCCCTTCATCAGTCTGGATTAGCTTGGCCTTACTAGATGTCGGTGCTAAATCGCTGTTGAAACTTATAGAATTTCAAGTGAAATAAATTTAATTTACATAAAATTATTATTTACAATTATTTAAGGCAGACACAAGTAAAACGCAAATTCTGGCACTATCATGCTATTAGCTGTCAGAAGTGAAAGTGCTCACTGCCTGCTAGTGAAGTATCTGTCTGTCTGCCTGCATGCCTGTTGCTGGCCTGTCGATTCTTTGGCTACTGACAGCTAATACCATGACTGGCCGGAGCGAGCTATATGTCTGTCTGTCTCTCGATCTATCTATCACTCGAAAGTTCGCGCGTCCGCGCTAGCTAGTCGTGAGTAGAAAACACAAATTTAATATAAAAACATATTTCCTGAAATTGCAAATTATTTAAAATATAAAAATATAATTTTCAACAGAGAGAATTTATCAAAATAGAAAACAAATGAAGTTTGAAGTTTAAAAATAATAGGATCGACCACTCACGACTAGCTAGCGCGGACGCGAGTACCCTTATACTCTGTGTTTTTAAACGCATGGATATAGGTGTCAAATTTGTTCCAATAACTTTCGAGTAATAGATAGATAGATAGAGAGAGAGACAGACAGACAGACATATAGCTCGCTCCGGCCAGTCATGGTATTAGCTGTCAGTAGCCAAAGAATCGACAGGCCAGCAACAGGCATGCAGGCAGACAGACAGATACTTCACTAGCAGTGAGCACTTTCACTTCTGACAGCTAATAGCATGATAGTGCCCAAATTCTTTTCACTTTAATGTTCTTGTCTGTATTTAATTTCGATTTGTATATGTTCGTTAATTCGCTACGATCTCTTTATAGTAAACAAAATAAAAAATTTGGGGGGTAGCGGTGGGGGCAAAATTTAAAAAAAATGTTTTGCATATTCATAATCTCTGACGTCTAAAACGTAGGATTTTTTTTTTTTAACAAACTAGTACAGTTTAGAATTTTTGTAGACATTCAGGAATTCCACATTCGTGCAAATAATATTTAATGAGTTTGTGATTATTAAAACTATTAAACTGATTTAATTACCGTTGTATAGTATATATTGTTAGCAATAAAACACCATACTTGGTGATTGCCGTCTCTTAGTAATTCATTGTTGCCAATGGCATTTCTGATTTTCCATCCTTGACCTCTCAGATGACTATTCAGTCCCGCTGCAGATCAGCGTGCTTTCAAGTATAGGTGACAGTTATAACTCATTATGTGCTTCCAACTGGTCTACACATGTTGCTACTTTTCCATCGCCAGGTGGAATGACAAATGAGGTCATCAGACAGACATCGGTATGTCACTGAACTACAGTGATAAATGCTTGTACGACATGAGGACCACTCTCTGAGTCTCTGTGTTTAGTACCGAGTAACAGGCCGAAGTGAGATGGCTTTACTGCACGCCCTGACACCAACCAAGGATATTTCTACATGCCTGCGTTTAGATGGATTGTCATCACATATGCTAGTTAACCCATAGTTGGAACATAACAGGTCATACTACTCCGGGTCATAGTAGACCTGGAACAATAGTAGCTATGAGGTGGTTCCATACTCCCCAAAACACTGGAACTACCGTACCAGAGCCCCACTAATGGATGCAATTTATAGTCATACCCAGGACATATTATAAATGATATATTTTTCTTTTTCATTTTTCAGACATGCTAGTTAAATTTCTACGGAGACAAAAAATGAACATAAAGCATCTGAAAGCATTAAAAAAAAAATACTAAGGACGAAAATGAATTTTATTCTCTAAATCCTAATCTAATGCAATACTCTCATGCCAATTTGTTGAAGAAAGCAGCCCAAGCAATCTGCTGGTCTACTGACGCCTGCCTGGTGATTACTACAATGACATACTGAAAAAATGGGTTCAACAAACATGTAAGTAGTAGCAGTCAAGTGGCATCTCAGTAATCTTTTTAACCTGTGATATCTACTGAGAATGAAAATTTTTGTTATTGTTGGTGTTCCATCTCAAGTATCAGGTGGTGTTCATGAGGATGCTCAGCTGTTCATGACAATGACATGAGTATTTAGGGTTGCTTCAGAAATTATCCAAAGGAACACCAATATTTCATGATGTAGTGTATAGATTAGGAGTCTCAAAAATTTTTAGACCATCAACCCCTTCATGGAATCCTTGACCTCTCATTGACCCTCAGGCATGTACAAAAAAAATAGGTAATAATGAAGTAGATGTACAGTTTCAGGCATTTATTGACCCCGTGAATAGCCCCTATCGACCCCACGCCAGGGGTTGAGATCGACCATTTTGGAGACCCCTGGTATAGATGATAGTGTGCATGCCTTTTTCTTGCTTTTTTATTTTGATTCATTTTCAGTGTTACTTTCTATTTCTGTTTGTCCAGGTGAGGCAACTTGCTCAGTCCAGACATCCTAATCGAGCAATGGAGTGTGAATGTTTGGCCTAGGCTTCAGTCACATTGGTCTTTTGCTAAAAGAAAAAGCTCAACAGATGACAGCAGTAGTTTGCTAACTGGAATCGGTTGATCCTGACCCTTGACATTTGTTATCTGTTTATCCACTCAGCATCTCGTGATATTTGCAATTCACTCAATAACTTCATCTGCCAAAATAGTTCACATCCACCATGCTGCATCTCATGATTCCAACATGTCTTAGCTCAAGTGGTTATATGTTATTTAATCTATAGCTGAGACTGACAAGTGCTACTACTTATGGTTGGAGTAGACCTAGGAACAATTAGTAGCTATGAGGTTATTCCACACTCCTCAAAACACTGGAACTCCCAAACCAGGTTCCCACCACCAGATGCAATTTCAAGTCATACTTTTGTAAATTATATTCTATAGTATCCTCATCATCATCATTTCAGATCTGCTTTCTATGCAAGCATGATTTCTAGTATGATTTCTGACTGGGTACCCTTCCTAATGCCAACCACTTTACAAAATGTATTGCATGCATTTTCTGTGGCACCAGCATTATAAGGGTTGCTTTGTAACTTGCAAGACTAAAGAGCCCTCTCAAACGAGAGGAAGGATTAGAATTAGAGTGGATGCTTTAACCATTTTGATACAAATTCGCCCCTGGTTCTATAATACAAACTTCCTGTTTAAAACCATCAACTTAAAGACAAAGTTATTTTAATAAATTATTCATTATTTTCAGAATCAACTGAAACAAAGATAGTATATTTAAACAGAAACACGGTAACAAAAGAATTGAATTATGTTGGTGGAGAGCAGGAACAAATTTATAGATTTGCACTTCACTTGCACTTTACTTGAGTGAATGGGGAAGGCTGGAGTGGGACTCAAAAGAGGGAAATAGTGATTTCAAGGAGTCAGAATTTACATGGTAACATATGTAAGAGATTATAGCATGGATACACAAAAATCAACAAAACAATGATAGTATGGTATATAGAAACAGGTTTCTTACAATAGCAGAATAATATAGTAGATAAGGAGAGTGATGGAGGGATGTGTTTGGGTGATGAGGTGTGAAGTTAGAGGTTGCAAGTGGAAAAGAGTGAGAGATAAATATTAACAAAGAATGGGAAAGAAATGTAGATGATAAGAATGAGGAATAAGTATGGCTTGAGATAAAAAAAGATTCAGTTGAATGAATAGCATGCAGGATACATTATGTTTTGAAAGCCTCATTCACAATGTTGTGACTGAGAAGACTTGCTGGGTAAGTTTTCTCAAGTACAACAAATCACCAACCATCACAGTCTCTTGTCATGAGTCTTTGCAATCCAAGATCAGCTTTCACCACTATCTCACTATCTTCCACAGGTTCCATCAACTGTGAGTGATCATCCATATACATCACATCCACACCAACACAGTCTTCTCCTAATACATTTTTACTGCTTTAATTACACACAACGATGCTGCACATCCAGCGGAGCATGTTTGCTTCATTTATTTCACATCCTTGCAGGTCCTCTGTATGCTGAGTCCATGTTTCTATCATGGAGCATAGTAGTTCATATACAAGCATCATACAGTCTGCCTTTCACTGAGAGAGACACCTTTTACTACCAACAGAGGTAATAGATCCCAAACCTTCTCCATTCTTATTCTAGCAACTTATACTTTCTGATCATCCACTATCATTGCTGATTAGATAACCAAGAGAACAGAAACTATCTACTACCTCTGGGATCCTCCTGGGCTTTTGAGGGCATCTACTTCCCACATGTTCTTAAGAATTTATTGTTCCAGCACATCCGCTTTCTCCGATAACTTGTGCTTTTAAATATTTCATTGTCACTAATTGTTAGCAATTAGAATATTAAAAATGTTGATTACATTTCAGATTTACTTTTTCTGTTATTTATTGACATCTGTGAAATAATAACCTAACTATATACAAAGTCACTACAAAGTAAGTACTATCTATGGCTGGACGCCCTTCTTAATGCCAACAACTTTACAGAGTGTGGTGGGTGCTTTCTACATGCCACTGGTATGGGTGTGTTTATGCAGAACTGGCATGAGTGCATTTTACATGGCACCTGCAAAGCACATGCCTGTATGTATGGATGACAGATTTTACTTAGCTTGACACACCTTTATATATATATAAATAAATGGTAGAGTCAGGTAATGGAATGCACGGGAAACTTTATTGCTCACAACAATCATTTCAACACATTCCTGCATCAATCCCTTGCAGGTAGGAAACTATACAACTAGTTGTGTTGTGATGCATCCTTGGTGCAGAAGTGTGATGTAATAAGAGGTATCTTGTTAAATGAACTATTTCGCTTGAATTTAATACAGCATTTAATGAGACGCTCAATGTACACTGAGGAATTCCTGAGGTAGATCCAGCAACAATTGCGTAATTACTGTGGATGAAGCCAGGTAGTCATAGGCAGTGAACGTGCTTCATTAGTCAACTACTAGGAACATACCCAATGCTTATATATGTATATATCATCATCATCGTTTAACGTCCACTTTCCATACTGGCATAGGTTGGACAGTTTAACTGAGGACTGGCAAGCCAGAAGGCTGCACCAGGCTCCAATTTGAACAGGCAAGGTTTCTACAGCTGGATGCCCTTCCTAATGCCAACCACTCTGAGAGTGTAGTGGGTGCTTTTTACGTGCCACTGGCATGAGGGCCTGTCAGGTGGTACTGGCATCAACCATGCTCGAATGGTACTTTTTAAATGCACTGGCACAGGAGCCAGTCAGGTGAGAGTGGCATCGACCACAGTTAAATGGTGCTTTCTATGTGCCACCAGCACAGGTGCCAGTCAGGCGGTACTGGCATCAGCCACGACAATGACTTCACTTGACTCAACAGGTCTTCGCAAGCACAGTTTATTGCCCAATGATTGACGGGTACTCTTAAATAGGCCGGTTATGCAACACAGGCATAGGCCACGGTTACGGTCTCAATTGGCATGCCAGGTCTTCTCAAAGGTCTCAGTCACTTGTTGGCCTCCACGAGGCCCAATGTTTGAAGATCATGCTTCACCACCTCATCCCAGGTCTCCTTGGATCTACCTCTTCCACAGATTCACTCCACTGCTAGGGTGTGACACTTTCTCACACAGCTGCCTCATCCATATGCAACACATGACCATACCAGCTCAATTGTCTCTTTTGCACACCTCATCTGATGCTTCTTATGTCCAATTTTTTTCTCAGGGCGCTTACACTCTGTCATGTATGCATACTGACATTACACATCCAGCAGAGCATACTAGCTTCATTTTTTGCAAGCTTACACATGTCCTCAGCAGTCACGGCCTATGTTTCACTACTGTGAAGCATGGCTGTTTGCACACATGTGTCATACAGTCTACCTTTTACTCTGAGCAAGAGGCCCTTTGTTACCAGCAGAGGTACGAGCTCTCTGAACTTTGCCAGGCTATTCTTATTCTAGCAGTTACGCTCTCAGAGCATCCACCTCCGTTACTGACTTTGTCACCTAGGTAACGGAAGCTATCAACTACTTCTGGTTTTCCCCACTGGCATGTGATGGAAACTGTTATATATTTTTTTAATGACCCTATCAGTGCTGGTGCTACATGAAAAGCACTGATGTTGGTGCCACGTGAAAAGCACTGGTGCTGGTGCCACGCGAAAAACACCGGTACTGGGGCCAGCCACATGAAAAGTACCGGTGCTGGTGCCACACAAAAAGTACCGATGCTAGTGCCACATGAAAAGTACTGGTGCTGGTGCCACGTGAAAAGCACGGGTACTGGGGCCACGTGAAAATACTGGTGCTGGTGCCACGTGAAAAGCACCTGTACTGTTGTCACCTAAAAAACACCAATTTTAGTGTCACATAAAAAGCAGTGATAATAGCGACACATAAAAGGCACCGGTACTAGTGTCACGTAAAAAGTACCAGTGTTGGTGACACATGAAAAGCATTGGTGCTGGTCCCACATAAAAAGCACTGGTGCTGGTGCCATGTAAAAAGCACCATTTCTGGTGCCACATAAAAAACAGTGGTGCTGGTGCCATGCAAAATGCAGTGATGCTGGCCCCACATAAAAAAGCACTGATGCTGGTGCCATGTAAAAAACACCCACTACACTCTGTAAAGTTGATGACATTAGGAAGGCTATCCAGCTGAAGAAACCATGCCAAAACAGACAATGGAACCTGGTGTGACTCCCGACCTTACCAGCTCCTGTCAAACCATCCATCTCATGCCAGCATGATGATATATAAATTAAAATAATTTGATTTATGCAAGATCACACTACACTTTCTCAAAGAGAAATACATATACATGTGAAAGATAAACACACATCTAAATAGATAAGAATAAAGATTTTACACACACACACACACACACACAGATATATGCAACCTTAAGGATAGTACTAACATGCTACCTTAAAGATTATGTCAGCTATAAAATCAAAGAAAATACTCATACATGTTAAGAAGGTGAAAAGATATCTTATACTTAAAACTCATACTTGCAAATGCAAATATAGATTAGTCATCAAGTAATGCTGTTACTTTTTCAACTCTTATCTGATTTTACTTTGCATTTTTTTTTTAATGTTCTAAGTACTTATTTGATTGACACCGAAAGGGTGAAAAGTAAAGGACCTCGGCATTATTTGAACTCAGAATGTAAAATGCCAGAAAAAAAATATCACTAAGTACTTTAATACTCAAACGATTCTCTTAACCTGCCATCTTTGTGCTTCAAATTTTGACAGAAGGCCTGTAATTTTAGGGGGAGTATTAAGTTTAGTCGATTACATTGACCCCAATATTTGACTGGTGCTTTATTTTATCGACCTGAACAGATGAAGAACTAAGTTGACCTCAGTGGGTTTTGAACTTGTTACGCAATGAGCCAGAACAAATACTGCTAAGTACATTTTTTTTTTCAAATGTTCAAATGATTCTGCCCCTCTAATGATTTCTGATTTCAAATAATGGTTTCAAATTGTAACACAAGACCAGCAATTTTAGGACGGGGTAAGTCTTTACCATCAATCCCAGTACTTGATTGGTACTTTACTTCCTCAAATCCAGAGGGACTAAAGGCAAAGTTGGTCTCAACAAGATTTGAGCTTAGCATAAGAGCTGGAAAAAATAACCCTAAACATTTTACTCAACGTGCAAAAAATGTTGCCAGCTCTCCACATTAATGATAATAATGGTTTCAAATTTTGGCACATGGCTCAGTGGTTAGAGCATCAGGCTCATAATGATGAGGTTGTGAGTTCAATTCCTGGACTGGCTGTGTTGCGTTCTTCAGCAAGACACTTTATTTCACATTCCTTCAGTTCACTGAGTTGTAGTAAAAAGTTTTCATTGGTGCCAAGCTGTATCACCTTTTGCCTTTCCCTTGGATAACATTGGTGGCGTGGAGAGCAGAGGCTGGTATGCATGGGCGACTGCTGGGCTTCCATAAACAACTTTGCCCAGACTTGTGCCTAGGAGGGGAACTTTCGAGGTGCAATCCCATGGTCATTCATGACTGACGGGCGTCTTTACCTTAAAGATTTTAAATTCTGGCACAAGGCCAGCAATTTAGAGGGAGTAGTTGAGTGGATTAGATTGACTCCAGTGCTCAACTGGTACCTGTTTTATCAACTCCGAAAGGATGAAAGGCAAAGTCGACCTCAGATGGTTAACACGGATGAACTCAGAACGTGAAGATGGATGAAATGCTGCTAAGCATTTTGCCCAGCGTGCTAACGATTCTGCTAGCTTGCATATATATGTGTGTGTTAGTCTAAAAATATAAGCATTCTGGAATGTTTAACCCTAAGCAGGAAGTAGAGTTGAAATTAGGCGGCGAGCTGGCAGAAACGTTAGCATAACGGGCGAAATGCTTAGCGGTATTTCGTCTGCCGTTACGTTCCGAGTTCAAATTCCGCCGAGGTCGACTTTGCCTTTCATCCTTTCGGGGTCGATAAATTAAGTACCAGTTACGCACTGGGTCGATGTAATCGACTTAACCCCTTTGTTTGTCCTCTCTATGTTTAGCCCCTTGTGGGCAATAAAGAAATTGAACATTTCCTTTTTTATTTTAATTATCATATTATTTTCAGATTTATGAAGCTTTAAAATTATTAATTTCTAAAACCTAAATTAAACCAGTGCAATCCGAAATGTTTTTCATAATAAATTTTAAAAAGTGAATTTCATTTTCAAAGTAGAGTTATTATTTTCATATAAGAAACAGGTATTTTATTAATAAGTATATTTCTTGAAATCTCAAAAGGTAAACTTTGCACTCTGCCTTTTATTTTAGTTTGATAAGATGTTCAGATAATTCAGATAATTCTAAACACCTACAAAACGATAACGACAAATTGTCTCATTATGACACACAGTGGAATGTAAAACCTGTCAGCTTGTACAATTGTC
>NC_142934.1:30830659-30850659 GCF_046866305.1 Octopus bimaculoides
TGGAGCGGAATTCACTTGCTGGTCCTTACGTTTTTAATTCGAATTTCGCCATGATGGACTTCTCCTTTCATCCTTCCAGATACCAGTCAAATACTGGGTATGTATGTGTGTGTAGGGGGAAGGATAATCGCTTTTCTTCCTTTAAATTTATGGTCTTATGTCTATTAGGTCAGTTTTGCCTTTCATCCTTTCGGGGTCGACCAAAAAATAGGCTGTCTATCTAGGGCAATGGATTGGTGGAACTGAAGTACATCAGACTGATAATTGTTCTTGTTCTTTGCGTTCTGAATTCAAACTGCATCATAGTCTACAAAGGTAGTAGACATACTGCGTCGCCCGACTTAACACCACCATCTAACACCTTGGATGTTTTTAGCAAAATCTATCTTGCTGTAACATACCGGTTTGAGGATACCTTCCTCATTCCCACCGGTCTCGGAGGTCTTGTAACAGGTCATGGGCACTGCCTTCTCTCTTTTGACAAAAGATAATATATAGTGCATCTGTTAAAGTCATGGTGGGATTTCAAAATTATTTATTGATGTAACTTCCAACGCTACACATTTCATATACCTGTTGAATGAGACCAGCTAATAAAGTTTGCGTACAGTTTAGCACAGTTCGGTGTGGCTTCCATCTGTTGCCCTACACACACCTAATCGATACTCCAGTTGGATGAGTGAAGAAAATGCAGGTGCAAATGACGCCAAGTCAAGCCAATTCATCTGTCAAGATGTTCAGTGCATTCTTTGGCTTGCAAAATTTGAATCCGTGACATGTGTTCGTCGTGAATATAGTTGCGTGTTTAATGATGAGCCACCACATCAAAACAGCATTCACCATTGGAATCGCCAGTTTAAGGAAACTGACAGCTTGTTGGTTGCAAAACCTTCTGGCAGACCACTGATGAGTGACGAGTCTATTGAGGCTATAAGGGACATCTACCTATGGAGTTCAAAGAAATCAGTGCGTGTCTACACTAAGCAAGTAGGCCTTAAGAAGAGCACTGTTCACAAAGTTCTGAAGAAATGTGAGTAAAGTTTATTTGTTGGTTTCATATTCAACATGTATTTGAAATGTGCAGTGTTTCAAGTTACATCAATAGTTTTGAAATCCCATAATGACTTTATGGACACATTGTATATAGCCGTCACGGATTCCTGCCTTCCAGGTCTTCGGTTTTAGAGTCTGTGGAGCCGTCCACGGGGGCTAAGCTCTTTGTAGATGCGAAACCATTTCTTACTCTGTAACCGGACATAAACTTAACTATCGATAAATACATTACTGCTCTGTGCTTTAGAGTGTGCTTCGTTTTTGGATATCTGATACATTGACGAGATATATATATCTTCTTTTATTCTTTTACTTTTTCCAGTCATTTGACTGCGACCATGCTGGAGCACCGCCTTGAAAAGTTTTAGTCGAACAAGTCAATCCCAGGGCATATTTTTTAAGCCTAGTGCTTATTCAATCTGTTTCTTTTGCCGAACCGCTAAGTTACAGGGGTGTAAACATACCAACACCGGTTGTCAAGCAGTGACAGGAGAGAAACACACACACACACACACATATATATCATAGTGGGGTAGGCCAGTTTATGGGGTTACCCTAGGTTTCTTGCTCATAAGGGGCTTAGCCTTACGGCATATCTTCAGACCCCAAACACTGTTGGCCTGAGACCTCTTTAAAATATGGAGGAGGAAAAGCAACGTTTTTAAGGATAAAACTCCAGGTGATTATCTCCCTTTGCCATTGTCCATCGATCATTGACTGTGCTGCCATCTTGCGGTCACCAAAGCACCACGAAGGTAAACAATTGTCTCCTTTCGGAATTTTCTAAAATGCAGGCATGGTCCAAAAATCTCCATCTTGGAATTCGGGATGCCCCCTGGCGCAAGCAAATCCTTAAGGATCCTCATGCGTTCAGCAATGAATAACTTGCACCATTTTGTCCTGTTGATGTAGGGGCCTGGGTTCTCGAATATTTTCCATGCAATCAAGCATGGAATCTCTTCGTCTCATAATTGCCAGATATGGCTGGCCAGCGATAGCTCTACATCTTAGAGTGTGCTTCTCCTACGGATTTATGTATTTCTATAAATGATATATATATTTATATGTATATATACATACACAACAGTCTTTCAGTTTCCGTTTACCAAATCTACTTTCAAGGTTTTGGTGGACCTGAGATTATACTATAGGTGCCATGCAGCGAGACTGAAGGTTAATATAATATTCGTGACCAGGTCTTAAACTGTATATTAACCAAGGTATCAAATATATACTGGTATTTAATGTACACAGTATTCTGCAAGTCTGCATCTTTCTAAGCCCCCATCCTTCTACATACACAAGTGGTTGTTCAACCTGTCTCAAATAAGCACTAAATCTCCGTCATACCACACACATCTTCACATCTTATGGACATAATGCATTGGATGGTAATCTTTAACTAAAGCGGCGTCAATTAATGGTGAACTTTGGTTTTAGGGACATACATCTACGGGATTATTAACGAAACTAAAACTCCGGGAAAATATGAAAATTGATTTGGGTTTCCAGAGTAAGCAGAACAAATTTATTAAAATCACTTACAAAATAATTTGTTTAATAACCTGTTAGTATTTTATTTTCAGTTTTCTTTTTTTTTAAATATTTAAGTTTTTTAATAACAACATTTATATGAATTTGAATGATAAAGTTGTTAAAGTAACTTCGAAGGGCTTACATAGAAAATAATGGTAAATTTTGGTAAGTACACCTGCATGCATTTCACTAAGGAAAAAGAAAAACCTCGGATTTTTTGCATTGAATCAAGTACCCTGACCTCCTAAAGTGCTGCAAACCCCTTATTTTTGTTCAGAAAAAAGTGGGGGTGGGGGCAGACCCCCACCATCCCAGAATCATTGGAAATTTATTTTTGGGGGCGTTGAAGGAATTGTGATGACCTCCTAATATGCCTCAAAGCACTTTTTTTAAATCTGGAAAATGGGTTGGGGATCCTCAAAAATTTCACCCTTCTCCTTCCCGGAATCATTGGAAAATGCTTGTTTCTTTTTTTTTTAACGTTGAATGAATTACGGTAGCCTCTTAATATGCTACAAAACACTTGTTTTGTCCAAAAAACAGGAGTTGGGGTGGGATGGAACCTGTGGAAATTTCACCCCCACCCCAAACATTTTACAGAAATACGTTTTCAAGAGTGTGGATTACATGGTTCGTTATTAAATATATATTTACTAGTTGGTACTATATGAATTAATATGTTAACATTTGTATTTTGTGTATTTTATGGTAAAAATATTTTTTCTGAAGTCGTAGTCTACAAAATGTGTGTGTGTGTGTGTATGCATATATATATAATATAAATCCCGTTCTGTCTGTCTGTTTGTGCGCTTAAAACTCGAGTGTTGTTCATCCGATCATGCTGAAGTTTTGGATACATGAGAGAGCAGGGCATTCCATAATCTAAAAAGATTTTCAAAATTGTCAGTTTCAAAGTGAGAATCGCTATTTTTGTAATGTCTGCCTGTCCATCAGATGATTAAAACTTCCATTTTTATTCTTATTCAAAACTACTGTTACATATCCCAATGTTCTTACCACTACATTGATTCCACTATATATATTAAGATTCATTATCAATCAATTACCCTTATTGAGAAGAAACAGTCAAAAGTAACCACCACATACAATCACCAAACATCTCCGCTACTTAACACCGTCCAAAGTTAACTCTCTTCACCTTTATAGCTGACATGAAAAACTACGAGGAAAAGGCAACCATTTTAATTAAGCAAAAAAGAGAAAAAATTGATTGCTATTAAAATGCGTAAAATTATGTCTTAGTGCATAATGAGAAAATATTTAACCTTTTCATTACCAACCTGGGCGAAAAATCCTTTGGTTCAAACAACCAACCCAGCCAAAGCCGACTGAGTGAACCCATTGATATTTAAATATGAATTTCAGCACAAATCTCAGTACATTCGTGAAAACATATGATTTCACTTTGTAAATAGTCGAGTTACAGTATCTGACATTGCTTGATGTGATATCTGAGTTGTGCAAATTTTGGGAGATTTTTTTCCACATTTTCTCTTCAGCGATTTTTTTTTCCAACTTTTAAAGTGGATAACAAGTTCATGCTATCAAGCAGTGATTCTGAATTTGAGGGCTTTTCAACAGAAGATATGGAGAAATCAAGGAAATGTAAGATTGTAAGCTTGTTTAAAGCAATCACTATGGAAACAAACCAAAGAAAAAGATAGCTTGTGGTTTACATATATTTACTTGTGATTAAAGTCACTTTGAGACAAAAGGTATGCAATAGAATTGATTAAGAGCCTTTTCTTCAATTGTGATCCAAAAATCACATTAATATGTCAATTTGTGATGATTTTAAAATTTAATTGAAACTCATAAGGGGTGTGTTTTACTTAGAAATATAGTAAAAGGGTTAAAATGCATGGAGTTTTACCAAGGAATGAAACTTTGAAGATATACCATCAACTTTATTAGTATTATTTAGCAGATAATCTTTTAATGTGAAGTACGTTTGTTTGTGTTTTGTTTAGCCCAGAGTTGCCTCTGATGTAGCAGACCCATCACATAGTTTTGTTTTGTTTTGTTTTTTTCACCATGAAATACTGTAAATCTATGTCTTTTGATGAAAGGGTGTGTTTTAAGAGAGATTTGGCTGCTATTTTTAGTAGCTCAACTTACCACAGATACACCTGTGTGTGTGTGTGTGTGTGTGTGTGTGCGTTTTGTTGTGAAAAAAGTACTTTTTCTCAGAATATTTTGCACAATAATTTTTAAAGAAATCTGGACATCTTTCTTACTGCTAACCGTTCAACTTCAAATTACAATTGTTAATTGTTGGAATTCAATTAGACTGAGATCTACATATAGTGTTATCATATAGAGTGGAAGCTTATTTCGAAATTTTGAACTCATTATCTTGTGATTAGTAATGCATTACTTTAAATTTGAAGCCATTTAATATTTCACAGCTGTCGCCATGATGGGGTATCACCTTCAAACATTCAATTAATCATACTGACCTCAGTACGTATTTCAGTCTGGCGTTTATTTTATAGATATCTGCTTGATGAACTGCTAACCTTGAGACAGTGGGGTACAGCACTCAATTTAACAACAAATGTAAATACACACACACACACACACACATTATGTGTAAGAATGACTGTGTAGTTGAGAATTTTGCTTCCCAACCACATGGTTCCATGTTCAGTCTCTCTGCATGGTACCTTGGGCAAGTGTTTTCTAGTATAGCCTGAGGCCAACTACAGACTTGTGACTGAATTTGATTGATGGAAACTGCAGCGTTGTTCATCAGAAAATGACAGAAAAACGTGTTTATAAAGAAGAGTTGTTTCCTTCATACTCTTTGTGTGCCAATTCTGCCCGTAAGAAAGGAACAAATAATACAATGTGGCTGTAGGTCATGACACCTGTAGGTCATAACACCCGGGTTGTATTGCTAGTATATATATAAATGTGTGTTTATGATATGTATTTATATGTATGTATAAATGTATGTGTGTGTGTATGTATATATTCTTTTATTTGTCCTGCTGTAGGGGTGGTACATGGTTTTCCCAGTTGGCAAGATTGGTGGTGAAGATGTCAGTGCTTATCAAGAGAAGAGGTTTGGATGGGGAAGTAAGTTTGCAGATGTGTGAGAGGAGGGTGACAGATGAACAGAGATGGAAAGAGAGGGAAAAGGTAGTGAGTGGTGAACACGGGTGGAGGCATGATCAATTGTGAATTGCAGGGGAAGGTGGAGGAAGTAGGAGTGTATTGAGGAGATAATAGTTGGCAGCACATGATGTGAAGTGTATGGGGTTGTGGTGCAAGAAAAATGCACAGTGCCAGGATGCAGTTAGAAGTACATAAGGGTGGAAATAGTGGAAGACGAACTGGAGTAAATGGAGGGTAAAATGAGGTGATGATACTGAGAATGCATGAGAAAAGGAAGTGGTTCCAAGGATGGTGAGTGGTACAGAATTACAGCAACTGAGTGAATAGTGGCATGGTCAGAAGAGTGAAGGAGGTGTGGGTGTTTGGAAAATTGAGTGCAGAAGCATAAACATAGATGATATACTTTTAAGGACTCATATGTATGTATGTGTGTATGTATATATGGATATATATAACAATGTGTATATGACTATAAACAAACTAACATATTTTTTTTATAAGTGTTGAAATGTATATTGTAAGATACATATGAGATGATAATTTGTTTTCAAACACCGTCTCTGCATTTGAAAATAAATTATCATCTTATTTGTATCTTCCATTACATATAGATGTATATACCAGAGTAAGCACATAAATGCAAAACAAGGTGGAAAAAATAGTACTCAACTACCATAGTAATATGATCTATTAAAACGCAGCAAAAATATCACAAAAACTGTTACTTAGAGTTTCATGTTCCTGTTCGTCAGACAGTTTTGTTTTTATATATATATATATAGAAAGAGAGAGAGGTAAGGGGGTGCTGAAAAACTCCTGGTTTTGGGTAAAAGAAAATCCTGTGGGATCAGTTAATTATTATTTATTCAACATATTCCCCTCTCAGGTTCATTCAGCTGTCCTTCAGTTTTACTATGCCCTGTAAAAGAACTTGGAAGGTTGGGCCTCCAACCAGGCTTTTCGTGATACCCTTAAAGTAGGGACTTTTCAGCACCCCCTTTTAGGTAGGTGGGTTGGTGTTGAATAAAATAATATAAACACCTTTTCAAATGGAAGTTTTATTACTGATCCATCTTTAGCATCAATCATGCCTTTAGTATGTCAAGAAATTAACTTGTACATGTGTTCTGAACAGTTTTTAGGGGAATTTTGAGCCATTCTATAAGTAAAACCTACTTTAGCTCTTTCAACAATAGTGGAGGGTAGTGGCTCCTCACTTGTTGCTCCAAAATGCACCATAAATGTTCACTTGTATTGAGATCCAGTGATTGTGGTGGTCAATCCAAGTGATCTACTTCATTTTTATGGCCTTTAAGGAACAATATTTGTACCATAGTATGGACATGATCCAAAATACTCAGATAATCCTTGATGTTAACTCTGCCATGTAGACAACTAAAGAGCCAAGAGAATTCTGTGATATTACCACACAAATCATCACAGACTCACCTCCATGCTTCACAACAGGGCCAAACAGTTCAGGGTTGAAGGTTTCATTAGGCTGTCTCCAGACATAAACTTACTCTGAAGTAGGAAAAAGGAGGAGTGATAAGTGATCAGTGGAGATGACATTGTTTCATTCAGTCATTGACCACTTCTGATAGTCTATACTCCATTTTTTCCACATATCAATGTTGATGAGGATAGGATAGGTTTAGCAATTGCAACCCTCCCATAATATCTTTTATGGAGCTCACAGCAAACAGTTTTGGTTGACACAGGGTTAGTAAGGTGATGCTTTAGCTTTGCTGTCACTTTTGCTGCCATAGTTCAATGATTTTTAGAATCAATATGTTTCACTATTCTTTGGTCCCTTTCTGTGAGCTTTGCTTTTTGTCGAGAATTATGCTTGTCAGAGATGGTTTTAACTATGGTTTTAGAATGCCAACATGATTTTAGAGACTATACTTCTCAAAACATTAAACAATTCAGCAGGTTTAGTGAATGAAGCTCCAGCTACCTGTGCTCCAACAATTTGACCTTATTGGAAATCATATCAGTCACATATTTTAACTTATTCAAATATCAATATCTGCAACCTCCCCCACCAAAAAAAAAAAAAAAACGGGGTGGGGGTGTTATATCATGAAGTACAAGATATGCAAAATGCATATGGACACATACAAGAACAGTTTTGAATTTGCCATATGGCCAATAGAAAAAAGTAGTTTTTCTATTGTTTTGTCAAAGCCTGTAAGAAGTACTCCTGGGGGAAGCTACAATTATAATTTTACCTCCACAGTACATACATTCAACAAAACTCCTGCAAAACTTCCCATTTTCACCCCACAAGATTCTCTGCCATATACACATATATATTTATACAAGTGCAAAAACAAGTAATGTGCATTGTTAAAACTCACTGTCTCTAATCATCACTCTTTCAACTGTAGTGTTCCCTAATGTTGGGTTATATCCCCCACTCTTCTGTACAAAAGTGGCTTACTTTCTATATCGTGAACAATATCCACATGATGGTACCACTCTTCACTTCTGTCTAAACTCCCACTTCCAGATATCCATGCATTTCTAGAAATATCATACCATACTTTCATTACTTCCATTAATAAAAATGTCGAAGACATGTCAAGCTAAGTAAAATCGTGGCCGTCCATGCATACAGGCATGCATGTCCTCTACATCCATCTCTCAGCCAAGAGATCCTAGTCTTGCAGGCTCGTGAGTGTTGATGCCACATAAAGGCACCTGTGCTGGTGTCCTGTAAAAGCACCTGTGATGGTGTCACATAAAAGTACTCATGCCATATAACATAAAAGTGCTTGTACTAGTGTCACATAAATGCACAGTACTTTCAGTAAAGTAGTTGGTGTCAGAAAGGGCATCCAGCTATAGAAACTTTGCCAAAACAGACAAATGGAGCCCAGGCAGCCATTGAGCTGGTCAACTCCTGTTAAACTGTCCAACCCATGCCAGCATGGAGAATGGACTGTAAATCATGATGATGATGATGATGATTCTCCAATAAAAACACAACAATATTGCCTCCATTTACCACTGCGCGAAAGCACAATCACTGCGCATACTAAGGAATTGACAACATGTTATACATGTCGAAGGTTGTTTCCCAAAATAGCCAGCGTTAGTTTTATGGATTAATGGAACTTATTGAGATTGAACAAAATAATTTGCAGCATTGACTAACATTTTTTTTTACTTTCTTTTAAGTTTGAATTTTGTTGGTGTTTACTTAGTCTTTCACCTCATTAGATGGTAGTGTATTTTGAGGATGATTTGGATGCTATTTCTCACAGGTGAAGCAACCATGTAAAAGTTGTCTTTGTTGAGTTTTTCTTAAGTGTCTTGTGGGAAGTTAAGGTCTACAGTGAATGTGGTGTATTGTTATTTCAGTTTGTTTTTGTTTTTTTTTTCAGTGTCAAATGAAATGAAGAATCAGTCATCAAGATATAACTCAGTGTCAAATGATGATGATGATGGAGACTTCCAACAAATAGATAACTTCAATCCTGACTCCATGACACCTTACACAAACCTTCCAACTGTCGTGGATGACCTGAACATGAATAATGTCGGTTCCACGGATTTCCGCAACCTTTCTCAAGAAGAAGAAGACCACGAGCAACAGCAGCAACTCTCACCACAACCTCATTCATCAATTCAACCTAAACCAACCCTTGGTAAAACTCCATTACAGTCAGCAGATGTAACTAAAGACATTTACATTGTACCAAATTCCTCAATTAGTGTATCAAATTCTTTGGTAACAGAAAATTTAAACCTATTGAACAGTTCAGACAGAACTAGCATTCACCAGTTCCATCAAAAGGTAATGTTATTATTATTGTTATTAGCAAGGTAGCAAGCAGGCAGAATCATTAGCACGCTGGACGAAATGTTTAGCAGTATTTTGCCTGTCCCTACGTTCTGAATTCAAATTCTGCTGAGGTCGACTTTGCCTTTCATCCTTTCAGGATCGATAAAATAAATACCATTTGAACACTTGGGTTGATGTAATCAACTTATCCCCTGCCCCAAAATTGCTGCCCTTGTGGCAAAATTTGAAACCATTATTATTATTATTAATTTAAGGTAGCAATCTGGCAGAATTGTTAGCATGCCAGGCAAAATACATAGCGGTATTTTATCCATCTTCAGATTCTAAGTTCAAATTCTGCCAAGGTCGACTTTGCCTTTCATCCTTTTGGGTTCGATAAATTAAGTACCAGTTGAGTACTGGGGTCAATGTAATCAACTATCCCCCTCCCCAAAATTTCAGGCCTTGTGCCTATAGTAGAAAGGATTATTATTATTATTATTATTATTATTATTATTATTAAGGTGGTAAAGCTTGCAGAATGATTAGCCTGTTGGACAAAATGCTGAGTGGCATTTCGTCTGCCTTTACTTTCTGAAGTTCATTTTGCCCTTTATCCTTTTGATGCCAACAAAATCCCAGTTAAGCACTGGCATTGATGTAATTGACTTCCCCTCTCCTCAAAATTGCTGACTTTGTGCCAAAATAAGAAAGGATTATTATTATTATTATTATTAACACAGTGAACTGGCAGAATTATTACTGCACCAGACAAATGCTTAGCAGTATTTCTTTCAGCTTTATGTTCAGATTTCAAATGCCAGTGAAGTTGACTTTGCACTTCATCGTTTTGCAGTCAATAAAATAAGTACCATTTGAGCTTTGAGCTTCATATAATTGACTTCTACACTCCTCAAAATTGCTGGCCTCATGTCAAAACAAGAAAGGATTTTCATTGTTATTATTATTATTATTATCATCATCATCATCATCAAGACAGTGAGCTGGCAGAATCATTAGCATGCTGGACAAAATGCTTAGCAGTATTTCACCCATCGCTACATTCTGAGTTCCTTTCATCCTTTCGGGGTCGATAAATTGAGTACCAGTTGAACACTAGGGTCGATCTAATTGACTCATTCCCACCTCCAAAATTGCTGCCCTTGTGGCAAAATTTGAAACCATTATTAATTAAGGTGGTGAACTGGCAGAATCATTAGTATGCCACGTAAAACATTCTGAGTTCAAATTCTGCCAAGGTTGACTTTGTCATTCATTCTTTTGGGGTCAGTGAAATATGTCAAGCACTAGATTGATCTAATCAGCTAGCCTCATCCCTTAAAATGTTGTGCCTTGTGCCTATAGTAGAAAGGATTACTCCTACTGCTATTATTATTACTATTATTATTATGGCAGTGAGTTGGCAGAATCGATTAGTACACCAGGCAAATGCTTTGCTGCATTTCGTCATCTTTATGTTCTGAGTTCAAATTTTGCCGAGACCAACTTTGCTTTCTTTTTTTCAGGGTTGATAAATTAAGTACCCACTGAAAACACTGGGGTCAATGCAATAACCATCCCCTCCCCCAAAATTTCAGGCCTTGTGCCTATAGTAGAAATGATTACTATTATTATTAAGTCGGCAAGCAGGCAGAATCAGTATCACTCCGGGCAAAATAGTTAGTGGCATTTTTCTGTCTTATGTTCTGAGTTCAAATTCCACCAAGGCTGACTTTGCTTTCATCCATTCAGGGTCAATGAAATAAGTACCAGTTACGTACTGAGATCATTGTAATTGACTAGCTCCCTCCCCTCCCAAATTTCAGGCCTTGTGCTTACAATAGAAAAGATTATTATCATTATTATTATTATTAAGGTGGTAAAATCGTTAGCACTCCAGGCAAATTGCTTAGTGGCATTTCCTCCATTTTTACGTTCTGAGGTTGACTTTACCTTTCATCCTTTCAGGGTCAATGAAATAAGTACCAGTGAAATACTGGGTTAATGTAATCAACTTCCCCTTCCCCAGATTTCATTCCTTGGGCCTATAGTAGAAAGGATTATTATTATAATTATTAGAGTCATAAATTAGTAGAGCCATTAAAGTGGGAGAACATGCCATGTCGTATTTCTTCTGGTTCTGAACATTCTTGTTTCAAATCCCATTGAGGTCGACTTTGCCTTTCATCCTTTCGGGGTCGATAAATTAGTACCAGTTGCATACTGGAGTCAATCTAATTGATTGCCTCCCTCCCCCCAAATTTCGGGTCTTGTGCCTAGAATAGAAAAGGATTGATAAAATAAAATACCAGTCAAGAAACTAGAAATAGTGTAACTGACTTACTACTCCCCATAAAATTGCTCTCCAAAATTTGAAACCATTATTATTAAGACGATGGATTGGCAGAATTGTTAGGGTGTCAGACTAAATGCTTAGTTGCATTTCTTCCAGCTCCTTATGCTCACACACACACACACACACACACACACACACACACACACACACACACACACACCACATGGCTATAACTAGCACTATAATATAGAACTGTAGTTTGATTCATTATGTTTTTAAAATGGTGAAAGTTCTCTGGTGAATATCTTGGTTGATACTCTACTTTATCTAATTGGTGCTAATTAGCAGAATTAGTAGATCACCAGAGGCAATGTCTTGCAGTGTTTAACTAGTTCCATATTGGTGGGGTAAATATGAATGATTCTTTTCACATCTCCCGAAAGTTGCAGACTTGTGCTAATATTAGGGGTTAGTATTCTTACTAAAAAGAAGAAAGGAAATATTTTTTGTTATGAACATACTGGACAAGTTGCTTTGTGGCATTTGTTCGAGCTCTATACATTCTGAATTCAAATTCCACCAAGGTCAGTTTTGCCTTTAATTCTTTCAGAGTCAATAAAATGAGTACCAGTTAAGCACTGGGGTTAATGTAATTGACTGTTCCCACTTCTTACCCTCAAATTTCAGACCTTGTGCTTATAGTAGAAAGGTTTATTATCATTATCAAGGTGGTGAACTGGCAGGACCATAACCAAATCAGACAAAATATTTAGCAACATTTCTTCAAGCCATTTACATTCTCTGTTCAAATTCTGCCAAGGTTGATTTTGCCTTTCATCCTTTCAGGGTTAATGAAATAAGTACTAGTCAAGTACTGGGGGTCAATGTAAGTGACTTGTCCCTCCCACCCAAGTTTCAGGCCTTATGCCTTTACTAGAAAGAATAATTATTATTTTGTTTTTCTGCAGCCCGGAGAAGATCTTGGAGAAACAGATCGAAACACAGGACAGTGGTGTGATAAGGTAATTATAAAATTATTTCACATCTCTCTCTCTCTCTCTCTCTCTCTCTCTCTCTCTCTCTCTCTCTCTCTCTCTCTCTCTCTCTTCTCTCTCTCTCTCTCTCTCTCTCTCTCTCTTTCTCTCTCTCTCTCTCTCTCTCTCTCTCTCTCTCTCTCTCTCTCTCTCTCTCTCTCTCTCTCTCTCTCTCTCTCTCTCTCTCTCTCTCTCTCTCTCCATCTTTCATTTTTTTTACCAAGCTCAGTTTCTTTCTATAAAAATGCTCACATACTCAATTTGAGATTGGGAAATGAGATTGTCTGACATTTATACGTTTCTCAAATGTATTGATATTTAGTACCATTAGTGAAGGGAAATGGTTGAAACTGGGAGTGAAAGCAGCTTGCCATTTTTAGATGTATAGTTGAGTATAGGAAGGTAATCACCATTTTAAATAATCTGGTTTCACAACCATATGGTTTTGAATTCAGTAACACTGCACAGCATTTTGAACAAGTGTCTTGGGCTGACGAAAGCCTTGTCAGTGAATTTGGTAGATGGAAACTGAAAGAAACCCATCCTGTGGAGGAGTGAATCAACCCTATGATAAAATCAACCGTAGCAAGATTTGATTTCAAAATGTAGAGAAATGAAATTAGATAGCGTACATTATTTATTTGAGTCTATCATATTAGTTACACTATTCCCTTTAAAATGATATAATAATAATGATGATGATGATGATGATGATAGATATTGATGATGATGATGATGATGATAGATAGATATTGCTAACATAATAATAATAACTAGCTGGACCTGTGAAAAATTCATGGAAAACATAAAAAATGTAAGCATCTGTAAACAGTGTACTGGTGTCATGAGAAATGTTTGCAAATTATGACCATCTGTCTTTATGTTCTGAGTTCAAATTCTGCTGAAGTCAACTTTACCTTTCGTCCTTTCGGGGTTGATGAATTACGTATTAGTTGTGTACTGGGGTCGATCTAATCAACTGACCCCCTCCCCACAAAAAATTCAGGCCTAGAAAAGTATATTGTGACAGTTACAGAATATAGAAAGTAATGTAACACTAATGACTATATATTCCAACCAAAATATCTCGGTTACACAAACGTAAACGGAATTACTATTTAACCTTAAAATACAGCATACATATTCAAAGAACCTTCTTGGTTTAGTGGTATGGAACATTTTTCTGGTATTCTTTTATTCTTTTACTTGTTTCAGTCATTTGACGGTGGCCATGCTGGAGCACTACCCTTTAATCAAAGAAATTGACCCCCTGGACTTATTCCTTGTAAACCGGGTGCTTATTCTATCAGTCTCTTCTACTGAACAGCTAAATTACAGGGATGCAAACACACCAACATTGGTTGTCAAGCAATGGTGGTGGTTGGACAAACACAGACACAAACACACACACACCCACACACATACATACATATATATATATATATATATATATATATATATATATATATATATATATATATATATATATATATATGACAGGCTTGGAGGTGGTGGTGATGCTGGTGCGATTTTGTGGTTTACTGGTATGCTGAGAGAGATTCAATGAGCCCCTAAGTGGTTCTCCAATCTTAAAGATGTAATGTGGGTGTGTAATGATGGAGCAGCTGGTGTGGTGGTGATGCTAGCTAGTGCAGTGGTCTTCCTCACAGTACTTTATGGTAGACAATATTTTGTGTGTATGTCACACCACGTTTTTGGCCTTGTCTGTTATCCTAATTGAATGTCATAACTCTTACTTTGATATTGTTCATAGGTCGTGCTCTTGAAAATGCGACATATAATTGGCCATGAGAAAATATCGGTTGAGGCAAATGTATTCCAACTTTTTCAACTGTTTGCCCTTGAGCCTTATTAATTGTCATTGAATATGCAAGTTGAAGTGGAGACTGAAGTCTGTTTAGTGTGAATAGAATATTTGCATCACTTGGGCTAAGTTTAATTCTAGAAATTAGAACTGTACGATCTCTGTTGGAGCCTGTTACCAATGATGCCTCTACGCAATGTCCATGAAGTCTTTGCACTTTCATGAAAGTTCCATTACATAATCCTTGAATGATTGAAAGATTTCTTAGCAACATTACAATAGCACCTACTTTTAAGTTGAAGTGATGAGGAGGCATACCGGATGGAGTGAGTGGGTTTATGAATTCAAATGGATAGTTCTGAACCTTCTCTTCATTATTGCAAGACACTGAATCTGTGCTTAAGTACGTTTTAAGTGTCTCTAGTATAATATTAAGAACATTTTCATTTATTGCAAGACAGAATTTTTAGGAGATAAAATTACTCGTTTTTCCATTTCTTCTGGTGTGCAGTTGTTGGAAATTTCTGGGTACAAATGTACAAATTGAAATGCAAAAGAAAGAAATAATAAATGGATTTATGAATGAAAGTTTGGTAATTGCATTTATTTCCACCACGCTACACTTATTATTTCAAACATGTTTTAACTAACCTATTCTATACACACACAGACAAATATATTCATATATATATGTCTCGAGTTGTAGCTGTAATTCAGAAGGGCCAGCCTTATCATATTCTGTGTGAGGCTGAATCTCTCTGAGAACTACATTAATGTTATGCATGTTTGTGGAGTATTCAACCATTTGTGAGTTAATTTTATCCTCATGTAGTAATGAAAAGTGAAATTGACAGCCAATATTTGATGTGTTTATGTATCTATGAACTTTTCTTTGAATTTATGTATCTACTGTCTCTCTCGCTTTTTCCCTTTCTCTTTCACTTCCTCTGTGTCCCTCTTCTCTCCCGCTTTTGATTTAACAATGTGTATATGTATCTTTGTATCTACTTCTCTTGTGATGTGATAAACATTTAAAAACACAAAATGAACGCTTTCACCACTAACTGTCACACTCTCTCACTTTCTCTCTCACTCTCTCACTTTCTCTCTCACTCTCTCTCTCACTCTCACTTTCTCTCACACTCTCACTTTCTCTCTCACTCTCACTTTCTCATTCTCTTTCTTTCTCTATTACATCCTCTCTAAAACATTTAAAAACACAAAACAAATGCTGTCACCACTCACTGTCTCTCTCACTCTCTCTTTTTCTCTTACTTCCTCTCTGTCCTCCTCTCTCTCACTTTGCCACTTCAAAGAAGTAAGTGTGATGCACACAACAAGTACGTATAAAAACAAAAAGTTAGTGTATTAATATTATTGATAATAATAATAATAAGTAGCTGGACCCGTGAAAAATTTACGGAAAACATAAAAAGTATAAGCATCTGTAAACATTGTACTGGTGCCGTGAGAAATGTTTCTATATTACAACCATCTGTCTTTACGTTCTGAGTTCAAATTCTGTCAAGTTCGACTTTGCCTTTCGTCCTTTCAGGGTCGATAAATTAAGTATCAGTTGTGTACTGGGGTCAATCTAATCAACTGGCCCCCTCCCCACAAAAAAATATATTGTGACAGTTACAGAATATAGAAAGTAATGTAACACCAATGACTATATAATCCAGCCAAAATATCTCAGTTACACAAACGTAAACGGAATTGCTATTTAACCTTAAAATACAGCATACATATTCAAAGAACCTTAATGTACAAACTGAAATGCAAAAGAACGAAATAATAAATGGATTAACGAAGGAAAGTTTGGTAATTGCATTTATTTCCACCACGCAACACTTATTATCGCAAACCTGTTTTAACTAGCCTAAACTATACACGCACACAAATACATTCATATATATATGTCTCGAGTTGTAGCTGTAATTCAAAGAGGCCAGCCTTGTCATATTCTGTGTGAGGTTGAATTTCCCTGAGAACTACGTTAATGTTATGCATGTCTGTGGCGTACTCAGCCATTTGTGAGTTAATTTTATCCTCATGTGGTAATGAAAAGTGAAATGAAATTGACACCCAATATTTGATGCGTGTATGTATCAATGTATGAACTTTTCTTTAGATTTATGTATCTACTGTCTCTCTCACTTTCTTTCTCTTTCATTTCCTTTGTGTTCCTGTTCTCTCCCGTTTTTGATTTAACAATGTGTATATGTATCTATTTCTCTTGCGATGTGATAAACATTTAAAAACACAAAACGAACACCATCACCACTCACTGTCTCTTTCACTCTCTCTCTCTTTGCCTCTCTCTCACTCTTTCTTTCTCTTTTACATCCTCTCTAAATCATTTAAAAACACAAAACAAATGCCGTCACCACTCACTGTCTCTTTCACTCTCTTTCTCTCTCACTCTCCCTTTCTCTCTCTCTCTCTCTCTCTCTCTCTCTCTCTTACTTCCTCTCTGTCCTCCTCTCTCGCTTTGCCACTTCTTTGAAGTGTGATGCACACAACAGGTACGTACAAAAACAAAACGTTAGCGTATTAATATTATTGATAATAATATTGTTTTAAATTTTGGCTAAATGCAAAATCAGTGACCTTTCGATCACTGTTTAACTATATCAGCCAGCAGCCAGTATTTGCTTGACATGAAGTGACATGGATATCTGCTACTGATGAAGATAACAAGTGAAATCTAGATCTTGTAATTTCACTACCAATACTGGGTGACTTGCAGCTGCTGCTGTCTTTCAGTTTTTAACATTATCCATCTACAAGATACTTTCTCAAGATGGATACTGCAGCTTAAAGGGCTTTCAATAGTATACACACTCTAAGTGTATACACTGATTGCTAATTTTGAATTAATACTGCTTCCATCATTAATAATGAAATATATGCGTGTGTATGTAAATATAAAATGACAGGCTTCATTTATATATTCTTTTACTCTTTCACTTGTTTCAGTCAATTGACTGCGGCCATGCTGGAGTACTGCCTTTAGTCGAGCAAACCGACCCTAGGACTTACTCTTTGTAAGCCTATACTTATTCTATCGGTCTCTTTTGCTGAACTTTTAAGTTACAGGGACGTAAAGGTTGGGAGGACAAACACAGACACACAAATACACACACACACACACACACACACACACACACACACACACATGCACATATATACGATGAGCTTCTTTCAGTTTCCATCTACCAAATCCTCTCACAAGGCTTTGGTTGGCCTGAGGCTATAGTAGAAGACACTTGCCCAAGGTGTCACACAGTGGGACTGAACCCAGAACCATGTGATTGGTAAGTAAGTCACTTACCACACAGCCATTCCTGCACCTATACATATGTATGTATGTATGTATAAATATGTAAAACAACACGTTTCTTGTAAAACAAGAATGTAAATATGTAAAACAACATGTTTCTTTCAGTTTTTATCAACTAGTTTCACTCACAAGGCTGTAGTTGGCCTAGGGCTATAGTAGTAGATGCTTACCTAAGGTGCCGTGCAATAAGACTGCAGCTGAGACCACATGGCTGAGAAGCAAGCTTTTTGATCACACAGCCATGCCTACTACTACTACTACTACTACTGATGATGATGATGATGATTCTAATATAAATAATGATGATGATACTAATATAGTGATGATGATGTTGATTTGTCTTCCCAGTATAGATGATTGTGATATGTTAGAGTCAAAAGATGTCATTGCTGCCCAGATTGAGCTAATGCAACCCTCACAGTTTGCAGCAAATAATGAAAATTGCCATACCAGGTAAGAATGGCCATCAACTTATCTTTACTGTATTATCTTTCTGTAGCTATTTTTATGAGTGTTTAGTGTAAGTATGCAAGTTTAGTGTATGTATGCAAGTGACATAAGGAGAGAACGTTTGCAAGTGGTCATGCTTCTGAATATTGTGCATGTGTGTGTGTGTGCGCGCGCGTGTCCTTATCCTTTCACATCAAGAATCTTGCAAAACACACACACACTCGCACGTGTGCGCACACACATATGGATAGACGTATGTGTATGTATGTAACTAACCCTTTCCCTCTCCCTGTTTTCTGCCATATACCCACCCCAGCCTCCCCTCTTTTCATTCCCTTATTCCTCTGCTTAGGATCATCACCCACTCTCTCTTCTGTTCTCTCATAGTTATAAGGACTATATCAAGGCCTTAATCTTGCAAGTTATGAGACAACCATCACTAGGGTTGGTGCCATGACAGAAAGCACTTATTACACTCTGTAAAGTGGTTGGCATTAGGAAGGGTATCCAGCTATAGAAATCATGCCAAAGCGAGCATTGATGCATGACATAATCCTTTCATGTTGATGATGATGATGATGATGCCGATGGCACACAGACACATAAATTGTAATAATGAAGTCAAACCACATATTTTGAAAGCATTTCTGAAGGCGGTGAGCTGACAGAATTGTTACAGTGCCAGGCAAAATGCTTAGCAGCTTTGCCTTAAATTCGTTTGGGGTTGATAAACTAAGTACCAGTTGGACACTGGGATCAATGTAATTGACTTACTTCTCCCCTGAAATTACTGGCCTTGTGCCAAAATTTGAATAATATATATGTTTCAGATCTGTATAATATGTAACAGGAATTACGCAGATTTGAAACATTAAATATTTTCAAAATATTATTTGCTTTGACTTCAGTGTTACAATTTATACAACTTGATGCCAGCAGAAATTAACCTGTCCTGATTCTAACAAAGATTTGGAGTAGTTTCTTGGATTTGACTTGAAAATCCTGGTGCCATGCATTGCTTCTTAGCAAAACATGAAATATATATCACAGTACTGACTAGACCATCAGATGCTGTTGTACACCACTGGTCACAGTGCACTTCCAGTTCTGTCTTGATTGCACTGTTCTTTACCAAAATTACTTAACTAAATTGTCATTCCATTGCCATAGAGGTTTTGCAAATGGCCTTTTCCAATCTCTTGGATACCACTCAGCAACTGCAAAGGTCCACCCATCGTCTATGAACCTTGTGATATGGTACTCTGTGATCACATCATTCGTTCTGCCCAATCCTTGAATTCTTTCATTTCAAATGTGCTCTGTTAGTGATATTCTGAGCACAGATATTTCCGTGGCCCTTTGTGTTGTAGCCAATCAATGTTCTATCCTCTTTGTATTAGCCTACACCTCGCTTGCATATAAGAGCTCAGGTAGGACAGTGCTATTGAAGAGGCTGGCATGTTTGGCATTGTCTAGCTTTGTTTGGAGTACATCCATTATTAAGTTAAATGCTTTCCATCCTACCC
>NC_142934.1:30855659-30943159 GCF_046866305.1 Octopus bimaculoides
CTACTCTTATCGCCTGATGATTCAAGTCAATTTCATGAATCATCTGCACTGTTCCCTCAAGCTTTTCCATCAGTTCGCTGTCGACATGTATGCAAAAATGGAATCTGAAAGGCTTTGTTACATTAGAAACAATAAAAAAAAGCTGCGATCTGAGCAGTATATCCATCTCCGCGATAGCCTCAACAATGACGTTGCTCCTGGGGATATAAGACATGCATGCATTTTGCCCTCAACGTTTACCGGTGGTCCGCGTTATATGCAGGGGAGAATGCAAGACTCTATGACATGTGTACGTCATTTTGGTCAGCCTGATCTCTTCATAACTTTCACCTGCAATCCCAAGTGGCATGAGATACAGGCAGAACTTTTCAATGGTCAAAAGCCCAACGGCAGACACGACCTTATTGCCAGGGTTTTCCGATTGAAGTTAATTAAACTCAGGGATTTCATGAAATTTGGCCAGGTATTTAGATGTGTTCAGTGTGACATGTTCACAGTTGAGTGGCAGAAAAGGGGTTTGCGACATGCCCACATTCTTATTTGGTCCACAAAGATAAGCACAAACGACATAGACAAGATAATCTCTGCAGAATTTCCTGATCCCTCTGCTGACAAAGACCTCTTCAAAATAATTCGCATAAACATGGTTCATGGCCCTTGTGGGCATGGGTTCATCCCTTGCTCACCTTGCTTACGAGATTCTGTATGTACCAAAAAATTTCCAAAACAGTTCCTCCATTACACCCAGATTTGCACGGACAGTTACCCGCTGTACAAACGCAGGAGACCCGAAGACGGTGGGTTTTCGGCATGTGTTGGTTCGTATGAAGTCGATAACTGCTGGAGTTTGCAACGATCAAGACCAAGCCGCAAAATGAACCACAATATCACCAGGTACTGACTTCGAGCTGACACTGCAATTGCAAGAGATGCTTCATGCTACAAACAGCTACGTGCGTAGTTTCAAGTATGCTGTGGAGATGACCTCAAGCCCCAATTTTAAACTAAAGTTGTTTTGCACAAGCATTTGTATAGCCAATTAGACAGATGAAATTTACGTACGCTTATTAATGTTACGCAGAACAGCCTTCAGACTTTCCCTATTAATTTCATCGTCTTTTGAATTATGAACATATTTACATCATAAGGGTTTTTTCGTTGTAAGGCTTTCTTTTTCTGTTGATTTTCACCTAGCAAGACTTATCGTAGATGGCGTAATAAGTCACACCCGGACCACGTCGGATTATACTGCTACTATATACACACTTATATGTATGTATATGTATATATGTATGTATATATATATGTATAAATATATGTATGCATGTATATATGAGTATAAATATTTGTGTACATATTACATATACATCTATATATATATATACATATATATATATATATATATATATATATATATATATACACACATATATATGTATATACACATATATACATATACATACATAAACAAATCTATACATACATGTATATATATATACATATATATCTGTATATATTCATGTATGCTATACATCTATATATATGTAGTGGTTTCATGCAAGCATAGCATGGATTCGATCCTTGATACTCAAATTTCACTTAACAGTTCAACAGCACTTTTCTCACGTTAAAACTATAGTTTTTCTGTGAGTGACAGCAGTTACATTTGCCAGATGCCTTTGCTAAGCAGAATAATGTCTTTGCCACTTGACCCTTCTAACCTCTTCTAGGCCACCAAAAACTAGAATAGAGATAACAGACCACCAATGAAATCTATTCTTCTTAACAATATCTATAATTCTGGCTGGTTTTGGATAGTTATAAAAACAAGAAGTCTGTAAGCTAAAGTCAGTTAGTGAGAGTGACTGACAGAGAGGCAGCTGTCCGGCTCAAGTGAAATGCTGTCTCGACTGAGGTAACTTCACAGAGTGACAATTATGGAATTAACCAATGTAGAAGTCAGCTACATGATTTTACCTATGTGAAAATATATTTAAAAGATGCATATAAGTCCTTATATAAAAGTACGTGTGTGTGTGTCATCATCAGTCTGTGTTTTTGTACATATGAGAGGATATACACCTGGCTTTGCTGGATGTGCAGTGTCAGTGTACATGTGCAACAGAGTGTAAACGTCTTGAGAAAAAAGTTGAGCATAAGAGGTGTCAGGTGTAGTGTGCTGGTATGGTCATGTGATGCATATGGACGAGGACAGCTGTGTGAAGAAGTGCTGGTCTCTAACTGTGCAGGGAACCTATGAAGGAGGTAAGCCCAGGAAGATATGAGACAAAGTGGTAAAGCATGATCTGAAACGTTGGGCCTCACGGAGGTGATGATAGTGACTGAGACCTTTGACAATATGCTGTGCTTGAGAAGACTCATCAAGCCAAGTGAAATCATAGTCATGGCAGATGTTAGTGTCACCTAACTGGCACCTGTGCTGGTGGCATGTAAAAAGCATAGATTGGATGGTGTTAGGAAAGGCATCCAGCTGTAGAAACCATGCCAAATCAGAATGGAACTTGGTGCAGCTCTTCGGCTTACCAGTTTCAGTAAAGCCATCTAACCCATGCCAGCATGGAAGGCAGACGCTAAATGATGGTGATGTAAGTGTGTATGTATGCATGTAGAAGTAGAGAGAACAAGAGAGAAAGAGAATCAGACAAATAAAGAGAGCTGGAATGAGGCAGAGAAGGAAATAGTTGTGCAAGATCCTGGTAGTTGATTAGTGTGTGTGTTGTGCATACATGTATATATGTTTGTGTCAGATAGATACAAGTAGTGCATGTATGCATGCACATGTGTGAGGTGTTTTGTGAGTTGAGATTGGCTCTGTGTGTGTGTGTACATAGATGTGTGTAACTGAGTGTATGGCATATATTGGATGTTGTGTGTGCATGTGCACATGTATGTGAATGTGTACGTGTGTGAGGGAGACATGTGTGGGTGAGCAGTTACAGGAAAGTGGGTGGTTGAGACTGAACAGCATATGAGTTTGAAAAGAAAAGATGAATTGTTCTTTGCAAAGTCTGACAGGGTTTTTTTTTTTTATTACATTAAACCTGTTTACACACAAAACCCTCACAACATACACATATACACGCTCACACACATACACACATTCTTTGTTTTGTCCTATACTATCTATAACATTTTCCGAAATGTAAATCCTTTGTGGTCAACAAAGAAATTATTACTACTACTACTACTAAGGCAGCAAGCTGGCAGAATTGTTAGCATGCTGAACAAAATGCTTAACAGCATTTCTTCCATCTTTACATTTTGAGTTCAAATTCCACTGAAGTCACCTTTGCCTTTCATTCTTTCAGGGTTGATAAAATAAGTACCAGTTGAGCTCTAGGGTCAATGTAATTGACTCACCCCCTCCCTGAGGTTGCTGGCTTTTGCCAAAATTTGAAATCAATATCATTATTATTACTACAACTGAGGTAGCAAGCTGTCAGAATCTTTAGCATGCTGAACAGAAGGCTTAGCAGCATTTCATCCATCTTCATGTTCTGAGTTCAAATTCTGCCAGGGTTGACTTTGCTTTTCATCCTTTCAGGTTCAATAAAATAAGTACCAGTTCAATACTAGGGTCAATGTAATAAACTTACTCCCTCCCCTAAAAGTTCTGGCTTTGTGCCAAAATTTGAAATCATTATTATTAATAAGGCAGCAAGCTGGCAGATTCATCAGAAGCTTCAGAGAGAATGCCTTGCAGTATATCTTCCAGTTATCCCATATTCTGTGTTCAAATTATGCTGGGGTCAACTTTGCTTTTTATACCTACAGGCTTGATGATTCCAATCATGTTCTGAAGTCAGTGGTATTGACCTGCCCTCTCCCCACCCAAAATTACTGACTTTGCTTCAAATTAAAAACACCTGTTGTCATTGATGCTGCTGTTGTTGTTGCTCCTGCTGCTCTTGTGTTGTTCTTAAGGCAGCAGGATCATTAGCATGCTGGGCCAAATGCTCAGCAACATTTCATCTGTCTTTATGTTCTGAGTTCAAATGCCACCAGGGTCGACTTTGTCTTTCATCCTTTTGGGGTTGGTAAAATAAGTACTGGTTGAACACTGGGGTCAATGCAATCAACTTATCCCTTCCCCTGAAATTGCTAGCCTTGTGCCAAAATATAAAATTATTATCATTATTATTATTATTATTATTATTATTATCATTAATGTAATATTTGTCTTACTTTTTTAGCTGTGTCTAGTTTATTGCAAGAAGTGCGAGAGAAGCAACAGAGGAAAAAAGACCGACTAGAAGAGTTACTCTCCGAAGTCAATCAGGTACGAGCAGACTATACTCTCCTAGAACTACAGAACACGGAACTAACGCAACAGGAGACACAGCTTCAGGATAAGCTAAAACAGTACAGCAAAAAAGTCTCACTTTGTGATTCTGCTTTGAATGCCATGACAAATGGCAAAGAACTTCAAATGTCAGTAAAATGACTTTAGCAGGAGAGAGAGTAGAGAACATAATTTTTGTGTTCTTTTCCAGAACATCTGATAAACTTTGAAATTTGTCACCACTGTTTTCTTTTCTTTATTATTTTTTTCGTCAAAATTTATTTTGTTTGCGAAAATATAAAATTTATAAAATTTTAATCAAGAAAAGAAAAAAAAGTTAAAAAAATATTCTTAAAAATACAAACAAATAAACTAAACTACAAATATATTTGCATGTATTTATGTTCATCATTCATCATCATCATCATCATCGTCATTTAAAGTCCCCTTTTCCATGCTTACAGGGGTCAGACAAAATTTGTTGAATCAGATCTTCTACTGTTGGATGCTGTTCCTGTTGCCAACCCTCATCTGTTTCTAAGCAAAGTAATATTTCCTCAAAGACAGACATATTTTTGCAGAATGTTTTTCCAGTGGAAATGAATGTCATTCATTTACAACTATCATAAGATGTCAAGACATGGTAACACACACACACACACACACACACACACACACACACACACACACACACACACACACACACACACGTGAAGGCGCATGACTTGGTGCTTAGACCATTGGACTCACAATTCCTGGACCAGGCTGTGGGTTGTTTTCTTGTGCAAGACGCTTTATCTCACATTGCTCCAGTTCATTCAGTTATGACATCACTTGTGCCAAGCTGTATTGGCCTTTGCCTTTCCCTTGGATAACATCAATAGCATGGAGAAGGGAGGCTGGTATGCATGGGTGACTGCTGGTCTTCCATAAACAACCTGCCCAGACTTGTGCTTCGGCAGGGAACTAAGTGCAATCCCATGGTCATTCTTGACGAAAGGGGCTCTTTACTGTTTACCCTTTTATATATATACATACAGAAAAAGCATGGAATTTATATATTTAAACATAATTGCTGAGTTGTTACAACAGAGTTGTTACAACAGAGTTGTTAGAGCGTACCATAAGAAATATGGGCGGAATAAGGTATGCAGATTATTGATCCCTTATTTCTTATCACACACTCTACTCTTACAACTCTATTGTAACAACTCTGCAATTAAACTATAGAAATTCCATGCTCTAAACTCATACCAGTTGTTTGCCTGTGTATTCTTTCTTTTTACTGCTTATGTACCTGCTCAATGATAAGCCACATATAGCCATTCATTGCTAGGCAGCTACAACACCACTTTTTGTCTTCATAGCAGTCGAAGTTAGTGTTTTAACTGGTAAGTCAACTTGAGCATCTATTACATCACATCATTAGTTACAGTTTTATCTAAACTATTGTTTATTTATATAAAATAGATGTTTTTTGTTTTGTTTAGAAGAGGTGAACATTTTTTTTTTGTCTATTTTGGGTGAGGTTTCAGGACAATGGAGACAGATAGACTGATAGATAGACAAACAGATAGACAGAAAGATAGGTAGAGAGAGGGACCCCATCCTTCAGTTTTGACTTCCATTCATTTATTTATTTACTTAGTCATTTACCATTCTATTGAAATGAGTTCAAAATGGTGATCTCTCCTAGGATGGAGTACGGTCATCACAGAGCATTTTTGTTTTTGCTCTTTTTTCCTTTTTTTTCTTCCTTTTCTTAGGGTGCCAGAGGGAAGATAAAAGGTTCTATGAAAATTTAAGTATATATGTATAGGTGTGTGCATGCACTCGTATGTGTGCCTATGAGTTCATGTGTTTGGAAATATGTTTATGTCTACACTGCATAATTTCGATGTTTTGCATTGAAAAATAAAGTCAGGTTTCTTTTAATTTCATGTTTTTGCATGAAAAAACATTAGTACAATATTTACAAATTAGAAAAATAAAATTCAGTGTTATAGAGATGAGCATCATGCTATAAATATTGGAGAAGAAACAACAGTAATTGTGTATTTTTTTCTTTCCTTAAGGTATCTTTCAATTTCATGTCTTGCATGAACAAATAATATTTAAGAAAATACAAAAAGCTAGAATGTCCCAATGCTATATATATACATATGTATGTACCTGAATATTTATTGAGTATCATGTTTCCAATATTGGAGATATTGGAACTACATTTACAATAAAAAATGCTAACTCTCCACTTTTCTTTCAAACATTCAATTTTGGGGAGAATTTTTTGATAAAATGTAGCTCCATGGCTTTTCAGTATTGCGGGTCTTCCTGTGAACATTTGTAAAAGGGAAAGATTTTGAATTTTCTATCACTGCATATTTCCAGATGCTTGCTTAACGAAATCTTACATAATTTCTCTTGCCAGATATGCTGTCTGTATATTCTTGCACGTTGGCAAAGGGAATTATTTGTTTCACCAATGTAATTTTCTTTGCAGTTGGTGCAAGTAATGCAGTGTATGAAGTTCTACATTTTGCAGTTCATATCTGCATTTATTTTGAATGATAATTCACTCTTGAATTTTATGTGGGAACCACTTTCTAATTACTTAGTTGTTGTTGTTGTTGTTGCATGTACCACATCTCCTGTCTCCACATTCTTTTACTAAGAAGTCTGATTCATTCTCTGATGTGAATTCTACTCTTGTGAGGTGTTGCTTAAGATTTTTTGGTTCACATCTACTCTTCCATAAAGGTTTTTTTTCAATCAGACTTTTCATTTTGGGGCTTTGTAGGTGTATAGACAAGTTTGATTTTATGGCATGAAAGTTGTTGGTTAGCCCAAGACTGTGTGTGTTAACAAACAGGATCATGTGTTCATTAATTTTTTCCTTAAGTGTCTGCAGTTGGGCAATGCTTAGTTTCTTTGCCTTTTTATCCAGGAATGGTAGTTCATTGCAACTGTATTCTGTCATGAATTTGATGGATGGGTGAAGTGTGTTCAGTATATTGTTAAATATACTTAGGTCCTCATTTGATCTGTCCCAAAAAATGAAGCATTTCCACTTTTTAATGATATATTTCTTGTACTCCTGTTTTAATAAAGTTTTATTTCTAAGTATCCCATGACTAAATTCGCATATGAGGGTGCAAATTATGTCCCCATAGCCGTGCCTTTTATCTGTCGATATTTTTTATTATCAAATCTAAAGATATTTTCTTCTAATACCAGGCATGTGGCCTTCATCATGAAGTTAGTCTTAAAGCATTCATTTATCTGTCCTCTATGTTTCTCTACCCTGTGCTTGACTTCTTCTTGGCCTAAAGCATGAGGTATATTGGTATAAAGATTGGTGACATCAAAACTTGTAAGTATAGTAACTTCTGGGACAGTGAGTGGGATGTGCTGGATGAAATCTATGCCATCCCTTAATCAAAGAGAGCAATTTCTACGGATTGTCCAAAATCCACAAAAGCTCCGATATACAAAGTACCATAAATCAATAGAAGAACCAATACATAAAAATACTAAGGCCTGCTGATCTCAAACTTAGACCAATAGTTGCTGGACCTCAAGCACCAACACAACAATTAAGTCATTTTTTAAATATACTCCTAAAACCTTTGTGCCCTTTAATACCCAGTCATATATGGAATGGCATAGATTTCATCCAGCACATCCTGCCCACTGTCTCAGAAGTTACTATACTTACAAGTTTTGATGTCACCAATCTTTATACCAATATACCTCACGGTTTAGGCCTGGAAGAAGTCAAGCACTGATAAATGAATGCTTCAAGACTGACTTCATGATGAAGGGCACACACCTGGTACTAGAAAAAAATACCATTAGATTCGATAATAAAAAATATCAACAGATAAAAAGGCACGGCTATGGGGACGTAATTTGCACCCTCATATAGAATACTTGGAAGAAAAACTTTATGAGGAAGTAGAGAAAACACACGTCACCCATCCATCAAATTCATGACAGAATACAGTTGCAGTGAACTACTATTCCTGGATATCCACATAAAAATACAGAACTTGGCAGTCACAACAGACATATTTTACAAAAAAACTGACACACACCAATATTTAAATTTCTACTCTTACCATCCATCACACATCAAAAGAAACATCCCATACAGCATGGCAAGACGCATCTGTGCTATAGTGACTGACCCCAAAATATGTTAAATCCAACTCAACGAGCTCAAAGACTTCCTCACAATGCAGAAATATCCTTTAGGATTAATTAATGAGGGAATTAAAAAGGTAATGAAACCAAGCATTGCCCAACTGCGGACAGCTAAGGAAAAAATTAATGAACACATGATCCCGTTTGTCAGAGAATGAATCAGAATTCTTAGTACAAGAATGTAGAGATGGAGATGTGGAACATGCAACAACAACAACTTTAAATAATTAGAAAGTGGTACCCACATAAAATTCAAGAGTGGATTCTCATTCAAAATAAATGCAGATATGAACTGCAAAATGCAGAACCTTATATACTGCATTACATGCACCAACAAGAAAATTACATTGGTGAAACAAATAATTTCCTCTGCCAATGTGCAAGAATACACAAGCAGCATATCTGGCAAGAGGAATTACATAAGATTCCATTAAGTGAGCATCTGGAAATATGCAGCAACGAAAAATTCAAAATCTTTCCCTTTTACTAATGCTCACAGGAAGATCCGCAATACTGAAAAGCAATGGAGCTACACTTCATTAAAAAATTCTCTTGAATGTTTGAAAGAAAAGCAGAGAATTAGCATTTTTTATTCTAACTTTAGCTCCAATATTGGAAACATACTCATCTCAATAAATTAAACAATTATAAATTCAATTCAATTTAAATATTTTATACTAACAAATGACACATCTCATAAATTATAGCTGTTTCCACTTCATTAATAAAATGAAGTTTTTCAAGAATAATCAAACTCATTAGAATATGTAATGATGCTTCATCAGATAGACATATCTGCTTAATATTTGACAAAAAATATCAAATGAAAATATTTATAATTCCTAAATCTTTACGAAGACGCCTTATAAGAGCGAGCTTAATCATAAGTAAATGATCTAACTGAAATTTTGTAAATTCATAAATTTAAATCTATAACTATTCCATTCTATAACTATTCCATTCTATAATTGATTTATTTGCACAATACAGACATTTATGTATACACATATATATATATACACACATGCACAATTTTAGTTATTCAGTCATATATATATATATGTACATGTATCTATTTTTTACAATTTGCATATATATACAGTTCATACACATATGTGTATATTTATGTTAGAACATTATTTTATATATCTATTAATTCAAATCTAAATATTTTTAATTTAACTCTTAGGGGAGATAACTATTTTTTCCATTTATAGAAACAAAAAAAAACATAATCAATTCGATACAGTTAACGGAAAACCATTTAAATATATACATACAACAAAAACAAAGTAATAATATTTTTAATGCACACATATAAACACTTATACATCAATGTACATATATATATATATATATATATATATATATATATATATATATGTACACACCAATGCATACATGTATATATATATAAAGTGTAGTATATTGCCACTTAAGTGTGGCTGACCCCTTTAGAGAATTAACATTGCTTATATATATATATATATATATATATATATATATATATAACAACATACATGTATATACATAAACATATACATACATATGTACACATATATTTCAAATGAGATAAATACAGTATATCCTCATATATACCACATTATTCATTCACTCGCATATATATATACATATCAATGCATATAAATAAAACGACAAACAAAGCCAACTCTATGCAGACATAAAAATAAAGTCTATACACACTACAAATCAAAGTAATATCAATATAAACGAAATGCCCTAAATACGAACATTGAACCCAACTACAAATTATACATGATAAATACGCTCTATCTACTTGTGTATACACATTATGGGCAGCTATGTGGGTGCATTATTATACACACACACACACACACACACACACATATACATACATGATACATACATATACACATATATACATATACACATGCATATACATCATCATGCATATATATATATATATATATATATACACATATACATACATATACCCATGCACATATACACATATGCACACCCCTTATATATATATATATACATACATACCTACAATGGTTGTTTCTTAAATTTTAAGTTTTTGATTATAGTCCATAGTTCTTGTTCAAATGTTTCTTGGTGATTATTATGTAATGACGTCTTCCTGGTTTTAAATACTCCCACGGTAAAATCCATGCTAATATCCTTATTGCTATTAGTGGTATCTATATGGTAATACATCTGATCTGGAACATGGAACTTCATGAAAGGCTTCCCAAAGGAAGATATTATATGCCCTATTCATAAGGGAAGTCGCAGAACAGACGCTAAGAATTTATAATTGTTTTGTTTTCCTTTTCTGATTTATATTTATGTTTATTTTTTATTTTTATTTTTTATTTACCTGTTGGAGTAACAATGTTATTGATATAGGTAGTATAAACCAGTAAATTCTTTGGATATTTAATATCTCTTAGGTGTATTTTACACCTCAAGGCCTCCACCAGGGGTGTAGCCACTTATGCGTACCTTCCTTCATTGGAAACAAAACTCCACTTACGAAGACCTGTTGAGGCAAGTGAAATCAGAATCGAAATCGAACTAAATTCGACGACTGGCACCCATGCCAATGTCGTCTTCTTCATTGGACATGAAACTCGGCTTGTGAAGACCTGTTGGGGCAAGCGAAAGCGAAATCGTGATGGCACCTGTGCCCAGCGTCCCCTTCCTGGCACATGTAAAGACATTCGAGCGAGATTGTGCCAGTGCCGCTGGACTGGCTCCTGTGCAGGTGGCACATAAAATACACCATTTTGAGCGTGGCTGTTGCCAATACCATCTGACTGGCCTTCGTACCAATGGCACGTAAAAGCACCCACTAAACTCTGGGAGTGGTTGGCATTAGGAAAGGCATCCAGTCTTCAGTCAAATCGTCCAACCCATGCTAGCATGGAAAGTGGACGTTAAACGATGATGATGATGATGATGATGATATATATATAGCATTGGAATATTCTAGCTTTACATATTTTTCTAACTTGTAAAAATTGTTTGTTCATGCAAGACATGGAATTGAAAGACACCTTAAGGAAAGAATAAAATACACAATTACTGTTGTTTCTGCTCCAAAATTTATAGCATGATGCTCATCTCTATAACACTGGATTTTATTTTCCTAATTTGTAAATATTGTACTAATGTTTTTTCATGCAAAAACATGAAATTAAAAGAAACCTGACTTTATTTTTCAATGCAAAACATTGAAATTACACAGTGTAGACATAAACATATTTCCAAACACATGAACTCATAGGCACACATACGAGTGCATGCATGCGCACGCATGCACACACACACACACACACACACACACACACACACACACACACACACACACACACACACACACACACATACATATATATTTAAATTTTCATAGAACCTTTTATCTTCCCCCTGGCACCCTAGGAAAAACAAGAAAAACAAACAAAACAAGAAAAACAAACAAAACAAGAAAAACAAACAAAACAAGAAAAACAAAAAAAATGCTCTCAGTGATGACTGCACCCCATCCTAGGAGAGATCACCATCCTTCAACTCATTTCAATAAAATGGTAAATGGCTAAAAAACATAATAAATGAATGAATGAGTAGAAGTCAAAATTGAAGGTGGGGGTCCCTCCCTCTCTCTCTCTGTAGCTATCTTTCTGTCTATCTATCTGTCTGTCTATCTGTCTACCTATCTATCTACCTCCGTTGTTGTGGAACCTCACCCAAGAAAACAAGAACAATGTTCTCTTCTAAACAAAACAAAAAGAAACATGTTTTATATAAACAAACAACTTGTTTGTACATTCACAAAAAAATTTTATTTGACAAGTTCAAAAAACGAATGAAAACATTAATAATAATGAAATAAAAAAATTCTTTTTCCAAAATTCTGGCAACCTCTTTTCTCAATATTCAATATCTGTAAACTACTTCTAACACACTCTCTCTCTCTCTCTATATATATATATACATATATATATATATATATGTGGCCATCGCCAGTACCGCCTGACTGGCCCTTGTGCCGGTGGCACGTAAAACACCCACTACACTCTCAGAGTGGTTGGCGTTAGGAAGGGCATCCAGCTGTAGAAACTCTGCCAAATCAGATTGGAGCCTGGTGTCGCCTCCCGGTCCACCAGTCCTCAGTCAAATCATCCAACCCATGCTAGCATGGAAAGCGGATGTTAAACGGCGATGATGATGATATATATATATATATATATATATATATATATATAAAATATACAGTTTTAGGGAAAATAACCAATTTTCAAGAACTCATTGATGAAAATCCACTATCACATATAGAAAAATTAATAATTAAAAGCACAATAAATGAGTATAATATAAAGTAAAGTAAATATCATAAGATAAATATAATAAAAAGATTACACGTGTTTCATAACTAATTTTCAAATAGAAAAGAAATTTAAATCGATTAAAATCAATTGAAATTATTGAAAATAAATTCTATTCAAAAATATAGCTACTCGTCAGATTGTAAGTAGAACAATAATTAGATATATATATCTCTCAACCAACAATAAGTACCAAATGAATTAATATGAAATACTTATTATATAAAGATAGAAAAATTATTTAAAAAATATCATAATATCAAAATAATAACAATTCAATAATCATCCCTTCGTCCATTATAATAACATGTATATTATATACAAAAAACATCTTACATAAATTATCATTGTTTTAAATACAAGTTGAACGAAGTTTAAGTTTAAAATAATAATGTGGCAACTTTGCTTATCATAATTTCTTATATATATATATATATATATATATATATATATATATATATATATATATATATATATATAATGTGTGTGTGTATTTATATATAGATATATATATATAAGAAATTATGATAAGCAAAGTTGGCACATAAAAAACACCCAGTACACTGTGGAGTGGTTGATGTTAGGAAGGGCATGTAGCTGTGAAACCATGCCAGAACAAATAATGGATCCTGTTGTGGCTCCTGGCCCTACCAGCTCTGATTAAACTGACCAACCCATGCCAGTATGGGAAGCAGGCATTAAATGATGATTTACAAATTGATATTATTAGTTCCCACTCATATTTCATTATTGTGGTTGTTTGGAACCCCAAGTGCAATTGGATACTTAACTACAATGGATCATCAGAAACATTAGTTCTCTGTGATATAATGCAGTAAAGTGTTTCCTGATGTTCCATTGTAATTAAGCATCCAATTACACTTGGAATATCCAATGCGTAGTCAACAACCACAATGGTGAAATGTACATAGGAACAAATAATACAAACTTGTGTTTATCATAATTTCTTCTACATTTGCTTTGTGTATCATAATTAGTAACAGTAATAAGTATAGTGGTAGCTAAACCACCATACTGGAAGCGGATTTGATGATGATAATCTATGAGGAGCTCTAAACTTAGCAGTAGCAATCATACATCTATTTGTACACTCAAAACATACATACATACATACATACATATATACATACATACATACATACATATATACATACATACATACATATATACATACATACATATAAGAGACAAGTTGTATGTACGCCGCTATATATATATGTATAAATAATACAGAATGGGACAAGGGCGCAAAACATCTAGACAGCTAGGTGATACAAGAAAGGGACAAAACATACAGATAGACGATACAAAGAAAACAAGGACAGGTCATTCGAAGTTTTCTTTCCTCAGTCGAGATCCAGATTATCCTTGCAATTTCAGCTGGTTATTCTCGATATTGCTCCAATCTGGCCAGCCTCAAGGAAAAACTAAGCTAAGAGCATTAGATTCCTTGGAAGAAAGCAGCGAATGTATACAAAAACAAGGACGGAAAAATACGAACAATGTTACACAAATACAATAAAAATAATAAAACAGGACATAACAGATGTCTTTCAACTAAGGACGAATTAAATTAAGCTGGCATTATGGAAATAAGGCCTTATGGCAGGAATACAAGATTTCACAGGCACAGGGAGAAATAACGACGTGACACACACAACGGCCGGCTAAGAATGAAAGATCACGCTTGGCCGAACACTGGTTACATGGGAAGAGAAGAGAGAGAGGTAGAGACAGAGGGACAAAAGAATTAGGGAGGGGCGAGAAAAATGACAGGGACACAGTGAAGTGAAAAGTGAAGGAAATGTGAGCGAGAGGGAACGAAAGAACGAACAGTGGAATGAACGAATAAGGGTGAAGGGGCTGATAGACGGAAATAGAGTCATACAAGATTTAGAGAAATGTATACTTACATAGAAGAGACAAGTTGTACGTACGCTGCTTATTTATACATACATACATGCATGTGTTGTTATTTTTACTTCAAAATAAATTGTTTACTTCTTGTAATATCAGGCAGAGCTGTGTAGTAAAAAGCTTGCTTCCCAACCACATGGTTCCAGGTTCAGTTCCACTGCATAGCACCTTGGGCAAGTGTCTTCTACTATAGCCTCATGCCAACCAAAGCCTTGTGAGTGGATTTGGTAGATGGAAACTGAAAGAAGCCTCTGATATCTATCTGTATATATCTGTGTGTATGTCTTTGTGTCAGTGTTTGTCCCCACCATCACTGCTTGACAACCAGTGTTGGTGTGTTTATGTTCCCATAACATAGCAATTCAGCAAAAGTGACCGATAGAATAAGTACTAGATTTTAAAAATAGGCCCTGGGGTCGATTTGTTTAACTAAAATCTTTCAAGGCAGTGCTCCAGAATGGCTGTTGTCAAATGATTGAAACAAGTAGAACCAATTTTGACCCTCTGCAAAATCCCAAATTTTATTTAATTTGCTTTGCAGGAGCAACTGTTTTATTGAAAGCATATATTGTTGTTAAATGCTCGAAATACGAGAGTAGAAAAACAGCCAACAACTGATGAAGGGTCGTCCTTTATGTTGTTTGTCTTGTTTTCCATTTGTGTCTTTTGTTGTTTGAAAAAAATAGATCATATTCCATGTACTCATACTTCGTATTTTTTTGTTGTACACGTTTCATGTATATATACATATATATATACATATATACATCTATATATACATATAGATGTAAGTATGTACATCTATATATACATATAGATGTAAGTATGTACATATACGTATGTATATATGCATATATATATATATATCATTTATATCATTATATGATTGAACACCACACATCCTCTTCCAAGTAAATTTTATCTATATCCGAGACCTTTGGAAATGTGCTGTGCGTGAGAAGACCCGGCAAGCCAAGTGAAATCGTTGCCAGTGCCCCTGGACTGGCTCTTGTGCGGGTGGCACATAAGATGTACCATCCTGAGCGTGACCGTTGCCAGTACCGCCTGACTGGCCTTGTAGGGTTTTCGAGCGAGATCGTTGCCAGTGCCCCTGGACTGGCTCTTGTGCGGGTGGCACATAAAAGACACCATTTCGAGCGTGGCCGTTTTCGTGCGGTTGACACGTAAAAGCACCCACTACACTCTCTGAGTGGTTGGCATTAGGAAGGGCATCCAGCTGTAGAAACTCTGCCAAATTAGATTAGATTGGAGCCTGGTGTAGCCATCCGGTTGCACCAGTCCTCAGTCAAATCGTCCAACCCATGCTAGCATGGAAAGCGGACGTTAAACGATGATGATGATATATGTGTGTGTGTGTGTGTGTGTATTATCTATATATATATATATATATATATCAAAAAATAAGCAACACGGATTTCAAAGGTGATTGCAGTAGCCTGATAGACTCAGCTATGTCAAGATGGACTTATGTATTCTTCCTCACATTTGGATTTTTATGTATTCTCTTTCCCACTTGGATTTGAAATGTTACCACATTTATAATATGTCTTTTCTACAGTAATTTTTCTGCATTTTTCGTGCAGCTGAAGATTGCTCTTCATATTGCATTTAAGGTAATGCTCGCATTACTTAAATAAATTGAAGTAGCATGAAACGTGCGTACTGCAATCACCTTTGAAATCCGTGTTGCTTATTTTTTGATTTTAATCACCTATCCCTTTTGGGATGCGATATTCGGGTGCCTACACATAAGTACCATATTCAACTTTGAATCTATATCTAAACCATATATATATATATATATATGTGTGTGTATATATATATATATATATATATATATATATACACACACACACACACACACATACAAAACAGGTGTTTCTTTGGTCTCCATATACCTGGTACCCTTACAAGGCTTTGGTTGGACTGGAGCTATAGAAGATATATGCCCAAGGTGTCACACAGTGGAACTGAATCCAGGCCACATGGTTGGGAAGCAAGCTCCTTAACCACACAGCCATCTCTGTGCCTACATACACACACACACACGCACACAGATGTGTTTAACCTCTTTTTTTATAAGCTAGAACAATGCAAGTTATAAGAAATAATACATTGATTTAAATTGTTTCTTATAAGTTGCATTGTTTCAGCTAAAAAAATAAATTAAAAACATATATATATGTATGTATATATATATATCAAACAATGCTTCATGCAAATTATGCTATTCTAATATAGATGTACATATCTTGATAGACAGGAATGACTGTTAAATAGATAAAATATTAAACCTACATCTCATTGTCATAAGTTCAAATTCACAGCAGGCATTTCATTGTATTTCTGAGCTGTATGTTTTATTCTACAATACCTGGATAATGTAAAATAGTTGTTGTGGATTGGTATTGGATCACAGACTGTGATTTACCAGTCATGTGCAGTTTGGAATTGGATGCAAAGTAATGCATCAAGTATGAAAATTTCTCTGCATGAGCACTGCTTATAGAGCCATCATGGTTAACAAATAAAGAACAGATAGATTCTGCAATGTTGGTAGAAATCTATTTGGATGATAGACCAAAGGATTGACTGCAGTTTGGAAGGTGGGAAAACTCGAGGGCTCTGCAATATATGGTGATATCTTTGTGTCTTGGATGATGCTTTTGCAAATGCTGAATGCTGGAGTTTTTGGGGTTTTTGTCTTACAATACTTGTAGGCTGTCAGTTTTGTCTGAACTCTTGCAGTACAATAATGAATTGACTGTTATTGGGATTATGGCAATATGTGTGTTGTGGAGGGTCTTGTTAAGAGTTTCAGTCAACTGACTGAGTGGTCAATCTGATGGATCAAGAGTGAAGCTTATGTGCTGCCAGGACTAATCAACATAGAATTGGCAGAACACTAACCAGTCAGTTGATCTGAGGTACTGAATTTTCAGAATTGTTAGTGTTGGGATAAGTGCCTTGCAAGTATTTATTCCAGTTCTGTGTTCTGCATTCTAACCTCACCTTGGGCAACTTTACCTTTCATCTTTTTAAAGTTAATTAAAATATTCAGGCCAGTTGATTAGTGAAACTTTTAGAGGGTTTGTCTTGAGTATCGATTCTGGGTCTTTGCATTCTGATGGAAAATCTGTGATGACATTGATGCCAAGTTGTATTGGGTCAAGTTGGTGGCCTTTCCTTTTGAATAAACAATTGCCAGTCTTCCTCAAAAATGTCTGATCAACCAAGATATGTGCAGTCTCAGAGCCCTTAAATAAGGTGCAGAAGGTGTTGTATGGTCAGTAGTCAACACAAGGCAGCGTTCAGATGATTCTGCTTTAGTAAAGGCTTGGTTTGGAGACGAAGGAAGGATCATGAGTGTCTGTAGTGTCTGTTGAGGATGAAACTAATTGTTGTAAAAAGTCGATGATTGCAAAAGAATTGGTTTCTGTACCAGCTTCATTTGTGGAGAATGTGTGGGAGCACCAAGAGTTCTTTTGCAGGTGTACCCTGCTTCATCAATATGCTATCTTCATATCTTTGAAGATCTCCCAAGTGATTCAGTCGTTGTAGCTGTAAAATAAAGACACCACACTGCATTGCAACTCATTGTTGTAAGCAGCAGAAACACCATATTAATTTATGAATGTTTTCTTAACTTGCAGTGTTGTGTTTATATTCCCCCAATGAGCATATTTTGGAGAGGATTGAACATCACAATATCAAGTTGTCTATGATACACTACATAATGATGAAGGTTTCAAGAGGTGCCTTTGTGTTCTAAGTTCTAATGAAATGTAGCATACACTCCCAACCAATTTCATTTAAAAATAGACATATCTGGTGAAGAACTGAAGCTAAAGTTTTTGTAGAAATGTAGGAGGTTTTTCATGTAAAATCAATAATTAGATTGTAATAAATACCACAAAATGGTGGTAAACTTGTTTCCAGCTGAAGCTACAATAACGGTTAAATTTCTGGTAGAGCCATTTCACTTCAGCAATTCTTTGTACTAGTGAAAATGTGGAGCTCCAACACATCATTTGAATACATGAAGAACTTGAGAGAGACAGCACAACTCATTTGTACCAGTGAATACCTTGATAGAAGGACACCTCTTATAAGATTCACTTGTTCCAGTGAATAACTTGGAGAGGAACAGTTTCTACAAGTTTCTCTTGTATTTGTGAATAACATGAGAGAGTGACAGCTCCCAGAAAATTCACTTGAGCCGATGAATAACTTGAGATATGGACAGTTTCTAGATGATTCACTTGTCCCAGTGAATAACTTTAGAAAGGGACTCTTTCTACAAGAATCACTTGTATCGGTAAAAATCTTGAAAAGGAACAACTCCAACAATACTCATTTGTGTCAGTGAATAAGTTGGAAAGGCGCTTTCAAGACTCGTTGAAACAGTACAAGACAAGGTCAACCTTTAGAAAGATCATTTCTCCTTGGACAAATTGTATGAAGACAAAGCAACTTTTAGGGGTGATGTATAGGGACAGATCCTCAAGTCTCACTTGTTTTTGGAATCATTATGTAGGGTATGTCCTACATAGTTGTGATCTGATGGAGCTCCCTGGCTTTTCAATGATCTTAATGTTGAGTTTAGCCTCCTTTAGAGCTTTCCTAAATGTACAGGCTAGTTCTCCATGGGCTGTGGCCTCTACAAACATCACTCTTTGACATTTGTCAGTCTTATATCACGTGTTCACCCTGTTTGCTTTGTCACAAACTCTTTGTATCCTATTCCAGTCTTTACTTCTATATCTCGGGCAGGTACCATTAGTTTCGTTATTTATAATACTAACTTCTTTCAAGCACCTCTGTATACCCGAACCCTATCTTTCTGATCATATCCAGAGAATTGCATGTAGTGCATGAAGTTCTGTACATGCTTTTTTTTGTTTCGTAGGCTTCGCATAGTGGGGACATGTTGTGCATTATCCTAACTAGGTCTGCTATCAGTATTTAGAAGCTATAGGTTTTGTGTAATAGGAGTGGAGGAGTTGCACTCTGTTGTTCACAGTCTCTAACCAAAGTTCAGTATCAAGGACAAGGAGTCTATTGTTAGAGTGCCTAGTGGGGTAATCTATAGTTACCTTGATACTTTTGGTGGAATTAGCAACATCCTAAATGAAATATATATAGGAGAGTATTGTAGTTTGCTTGAAGCATTGTGTATTGTTTGTAAAGAATAAAAAGTTTTGAATGGTACAACAATGCACTATAATACAAAAAATGGACTATATACCTATTGTAATTTAGTTATCTATAGTCCGATGATATTTCGGAATACAATTCCTTCTTCAGATATTCTTAGGTGGAGTCGCTGCTATAATCTGTTTTCCAACAACTTTCCTTTATTCGGAAGCGTCTCAGTAGTGGTTTCACGAAGCTCCTTCCAGAATTCCTCATGAGAAGTGCTTGAGATCGGCTATGTCCTAATCTCGTGTGTGTTGGTACATCTGTAGCGCTGCTTCTAAGTTATACATACAGCTTCCCTTTTTCTCTCCTTCTTTATATATACACACACACACACAAGCAACTGCCTACATACAAACACATGTAGCTTCTGGTAGTTAAAAATAACACAAAAAATAGTAAACAGGTGATAATAAAATAGGATTTTATTTTTATTCGTTAGGAAATAGGATTTTCTTATAATCTTGGAAATCAAGAACAAAAGAAAACAATGGAAAAAAGTTTGAAAAAAAGGAGGAAGAGGAGGAGGGGTGGTAGTTATTTTGGTTTGAAAGGGATGGTGATGATGATATTGGTTGAAGATGGTGGCAGTGAATTTGTCAGTATTAATATTAAATTTTAACATATTTATAGAAAATTACATATGAACCTAAGATAAGTGTTGGAATGGAAGAGGGCACAGCAAACATCAATGGGGAGTTCTTCAGGGATTGGGAGGGAGAAGGTAATGTTAACATTAGGTTGAAGGGTAGGCCTACCCTTTCTTCTCTGTTAATCCACAGTGTAAATGTGTGTGTGTGTGTGTGTGTGTGCGTGCGCAAAGAGTGATATTAGATTCCGTATTGGTGACTCTATATCGCCTGTGATCAACAGAATGACCATCCAGTGAAGGAGGTGGAGGTCAGAAGAGGAAAACAAAAAAGAAAACAGATAGATGAAAGAAAAGTAAAGAGAAAAGAAGAAAAATCAAAATACAAAATAGATGCAAGAAAAAGAAGATAATACAGAACAAATATGGGTATATATTGTTTGGTCGATGTTGTTTAAATGCTAGGTTCACAAGTTCAAGCCTACCACATGCAAGCATTGTTCATCTTTCTTTCCCATGTGTACTGTGATTTGACATCCACTTGAGAAACAGACCATTCCATTGGTGCACTGGTAAGTGGTTGATGTTATGATGACAGGGAGTTGCTCTGCTTGTTCTCACAATTTGTTGAAGTATCAAATGTGTGTGTATGTGTGTTTGATAAAAAGCAGCAAAATATTCCCTTATGATAATATATCTGCAAATTCAAACAATACTATCAATACAATGTTAAAGGCATTATTGCAAGACACACCAGCATGTCTGCCTCAGTATAGCTGGTTGATAACGTTCCACCTATACTGTTGCATGTGTATACAAACACACACATATATATATACATATATTTTTTCACCATTTCCATTACTGCTACTACTTTACATCAAGTGAAGATTACTAGCATCTACTTGAATTCTTGTTAATAACCATGATATAAAGAATTACATAGTTATTCCTTCCTTCCCTCTTTCTCTCCATGCACACACACACATATATTAGGCTACACATTTTACTATAACCAATGAAATACATTAGTGCATTTTATTCCTTTCACACAGAAACCACACACATATAAATACAATCATACAAACATACTGATCAACATTTTAATGTGGGTTTTTTTTCTCTCCTTTCTTATGCTGGCATGCACTCAAATAAATAAATTTATATCATAACATGAGAGACAGAACAGATATTTTCCTTCTCCAGCTTCATAACTGAGTTTCAAATATTCAATGGCAATTACATTCATTTAAGTTGTGTAATAGATGCAAGGCTAATATTACCATCTTACCTGGCTTTATAATTCCTTCTTTCTGCCAGGAAGCTATTATCCATGGGTGGAGGGGAAGCAAAAATACTCAAATAGGCTGCTTGTCCTACAATATTACTATGTTCGTTTTTATACCCATTTTTCCATGCTAGCATAGGTTAGATGAAAATGCTGATGCATTATTTAAAGTTTGATCTTCCTCCTGCTGCTCAGGTATCCTAACTGAAACCTTGTGGTTGAGAAGTGGGCTTTTTAACCACAGAGCTTCACCACAAATAATATACATACATATATATATTATATATAGACACAGTTATATATTATATACATACACACACACACATTTATATATATATATGTGTATATTTTTTTAAAATTTTTTTATTTATGTGTTTCAGCCAAGTGGCTGCGGTCATGCTGGTGTATATATATATATATATATATACATACACACTTGTATGTATGTATATATATACATCTACATATATATTAGTATTAACAATAAAGTTAGTCAACGGAGAAATCTAGACATTGTCCCCTAATTTGTTTATATACAAGTACAGAAAATTTTGGTATCGTTCTCATTGCACACCACCTTGGATAGATCTAAAAAAAAAAACAAGTACCTGTTTTTCATGTACAACTTTGTTCTACACAACTTTGAAGATGCAAAGTGAGCAGATGATTTGTTGACAGAAGTGACAAGACCACGACTGGTTGTAGGTCATAGCTTTCTTAGAAGCAAGTGCAAAAATAAACAAACACAGAGACACAATATATTTAAAGATATATATATGTGCATATATGATCATGGGAATGCATCAAGAAAGTTCCCCTTTGAGATACAAGTCTGGATGAGGTTGTCTGTGGAAGACCAGCAGTTGCCCATGCATAACAGTCTCCCCCAAAGGCCGATACAGCTTGGCGCCAGTAACCTTGCAACTCATTTCTACACTTGAGTGAAGAGCAACGTGAAATAACGTCTTGCTCAAGAACACAACACACAGCCTAGTCCAGGAATCAAACTCACAACCTCACAATTGTAAGCCCAATGCTCTAACCACTGAGCCATGTGCCTATATATGACAAGCTTCTTTCAGTTTCTGTCTACTAAATCTACTTGCAAGATTTTAGTAGGCTCAGGACTGAAGCAGAAGACACTTGTCCAAAGTGCCATGCAATGGGATTGACCCTAAAATTTTCTGGTTGGAAAGTAAGGTTCTTTAATCACACAGCCATGCCCAGGAGTGTGTGTACATATTGTCTGTTAATATGTTCACACCTATAGGTAGGCCCTGTGGTCAAAAATTAGAGGGGTTTCTCTCCAGGATGAACCAAAGAACAGCTCAGTATCCTAATTGAAATCTTGTGATTGAGAATTGGGCTTCTTAACCACAGAGTTTCACCACATATAATATACGTGTTTGTATATATATTTGTCTTTATTAGTTGAAAGCCACCTGTTGTTATTTTCATGTTGTTTGTATTTGTAATTGTGTAACATTTTCTCTGTTTTTTTTTTTTGTCTTTGTTGTACACATTCGCTTGCTTTCTCCCAAAATATTTAATGCTCTCAGCTTAGATTTTTGGGACCAGCCAGATTTGAACAGTCTCAAGTGTAACTGGCTGAAACTGTAAGGATAAGTGGAAACTTGACTGCAGAGAGAAGGCTGCGAATGACCTGTCATTGTTTTTTCGTGTCCGTCTTTGTATTGTCTATCTGTCTGGATGTTTTATTGTCATCTGTTGTATTCTTGTTCCCTTTTTTGGATATATATGTGTGTGTGTGTGTGTGTGTGTGTGTGTGTGTGTGTGTGTGTGTGTCTGTGTGTGTGTATATATATCTTTTCTTATCAATATTCATCAGAGGTTATACAGTGACTAAAGGTCTGGGAGTTTTGGGCCAATGCACAAAATTCTTGATTCATTGAGTCACTCTATAACTTCTGCCAACTATTTATAACATAAATATATATACATACATATGCACACACACACATTTATATATATACATACAAACACATTTATATATATATATATATATATATATATATATATATATATATATATATATATATATATATATATCCATCTACATATATATTAGTATTAACAATAAAGTTAGTCAGAGAAGAAATATAGGCAAAACAAAAAGTTTTGAAATGAAATGAAATAAAATAGAATATTTACATTATTAGATTTAAGAATTCACCCTCTAAGCATTAGTAATCTCATACACATCTTTCAAAAACTTCAAAACTTTCTGTAACGGTATATGAATAAACTTGGGAACAATTCCTCTACTTCTGACTAATCTTATTATTACAAATATACAATTTTTGTACACTACCAAAAATGTTTTTACTTATATATATATATATATATATACACACACACACACATATATATATATATATATATACACACACACACACATAAATATATACATATATATATATATAGTACACATCACTTTCAGCCCCCCAGACAAGCCTGTTCACCCACTATAACACTAGTTCATGCTCCATGAGGCCTGTTGGCCATGTACCAGCATTGTACAGCAACTCCTCACCTTACTCATCTTTTATCTTCTCACCACTCAAATCACGCAATCAATCCTCCCAGTAATCATTTAGCCAAACGTGCCACCTTAGAAGCCATCCCCTAATTCTCTCACAGCCTATTGTTTTCATTCAGCCAATGTTTTGCCACTATTGAAAAGAAAATTGTGATACCACATAAACACACACGTGCATGTGTGTGTACGTGTGTGCACATGTTTTTGTATGTATGTATATGTGTGTGTATGTCTGTGTGTATATATATATATATATATATCAATCATTGCTGTTGTCATTTAATGTGTTTTCCATGCTTGCATGGTTTGTTTATACACACACACACACACAACCAATAAGTTTAAAATGTTTCTTCAGCCAATTATTTAAAGTATATAAGCTACAACATCACCCTTTGTACAAGAGCCCAGTCCGTTTATTGCAAAATCAAATCCCTTTTATTATTGGCTTTCATTTCAGCTGAATAAACTGAAGCAATATAAAAATGAAGTACCTTCCTTAACAACACAATATTATATAATATAAATACATGAGGCACAATTTCATTGGTTATTTGGTACATTTCATATTAGGATATCAGTTTTCACAAACCTGTTTTACATTATCAGTTTTCTGATTACTATTTTGTTACTTTTACTGTAAGAATATAATGAGGTTGAGGTGTTTTTGATTACAGCATTTGAAGTGCTGTGTATAGTCTGAGATATTTTTATGGTAAGTAAAGTATCAACTTTAATCAATCAGAACCATCTATGAGCATATCATACGTGTTAGTTTATATTATTACACACACACACACACACACAGATACATATATATATATATATACATACATATATACACATGCGCACAGATTTATATATATTCTTACACAGGCATACATACACACACACATATATTATAATTAAATATTATATTAGGAAAATTGCATTTAATTTCATTTATATTACAAAATTTAAGATTACATCTTTATGGCAAGATCTTGAACCTGTTTTGTAAGGGCACCCAAATAGATTAGAACCTGAACTCTTCAGAGTCAGCAATGCATCTCAAAAACTGCACTTTTCTATAATGGAATTAACAATCGACATGAGTAGTGAAAATGCAGAAAACTGAAATTACATTTGATACCCAAGCTTGAGAGATGTTGCTGCTGTTTTTGCTAGCCCTGATTGAGCAGATCTACAATATGGGGGAACCCGGCAAGGACCACACTGTGTTTTTGTGTATCTAGGGTGATACTGTCCAATGTTTCCTTCCTGTTTTTCCATTTGAAACAGCAGGACGGGACTTGGTAGAGAACTAATTGCAGCTTCTAACAGGCTGTGTAACCATGTTGATGCTGTTTCATTAGCATGAGTGAAAAATATAAAAATATTTGTTAGAGAAAGAGAGAGAGTGATATAAAAGGATAAAATGAGAGAAAGAAAGTTAAAAAACAAAAGACATTGCAAAGAAAAGATGCCAAAGCTAGAATATACAGTGAATTTTATGAGGTAGGTGTTAACCAGAACTCTGTCCTCCGCCTCCTTCATTATAGTGAATGAAGATATAATACTGTATGTGTTCAAAGTTGGTTGTTTTTTGGATATTCTATATGCTAGATGATCCAAATCTCATTGTAGAATCTGTTAAAGATGTGCAGAAATTTCAAACCTTAAAGAATGATCCAAAGGCCCAACAGTCAACATAGTAAAATACAAAGCACTAATTAGTGAAAGAGAACACAAAATACCAGAACCATTTCAGTTGTGGCCTTACGCAGTATGTAGGAAGGGAACAGATAGGAACCTGATGGTGTATATTTAGTACAAACAATGTGTGCATACTAAAGATGAAGTGAAATCTCTGGTAGATTATTAGAGAGAGAACCAGGACTGCAGAGATGAGAGATATACAGACATAGCACTCTTGAAATATAAGCCCTGGAATGCTTGAACTTAATTTCAGACAGTTCACTAGACATAGATGGTAGTGTGTTATTGAAGTGATCTGATTAGCATAAAAAGTAATTACAAGAGCATAGTAACTAGAAGTTTAAAGAATTGTTTAGAAAGCATTCCTCTCTGCAGGAATTATGTATAAGAAAATATGCTATGTGGCAGAGAGAGACAAATGTGGATGATCTGGAGAGGTCAGAGAATGGCTCAGGCATTAAAGATATCATCTGAAACATACAGGGCATGTGATTTGAGTGGATGATGTATGCCAAGAGATTTGACTGAAGCATCAGTGGAAGCAAAAAATGGTAGAGCAATATAGAGGAAGTGAAGATGTTGGATCTCAGAATGTTAAGATTCACAAATGAGATGACACAACATAAAGAATGGTAATATGCTTGCTGTAGTGCAGACTTATCCAACCTATGCTAATACAACAGAAATGGATAATAAAACGACAATGAAGAGAAGGAAAATGTGTGTGTGTGCTGTTTGTATCATCATCATCATCATCGTCATCATCATCATCATCGTTATCATTTTAATGCCCATTTTTCCATATTTGCATAGGTCAGAAAGAATTTATTGAGGCAGATTTTCTACGGCTGGATGCTCTTCCTGTTGTAACCTGAACCTGTTTCTAAGTAAGGTGATATCTCCCCATAGCCAGGCGTGATTTTATGGAGGATTGAAAATGAACAACACTGCTTGTACGGTGACGCTTGTTTAGAACTATCATATGATGTCAAGACAAGGAGACACATGTATAAACAAACACACACACACATATTCATGCATATATACATACACATATACATGTATATATGATGCACATGGACTTCTTAGTTTCTGCCAACCACACTCACATGGATTTGGTCAGCTTGAGGCTATAGTAGAAGACACTTGCTCAAGGTGCTGTGCAGTGGAACTAAATCTGAAACCATGTAGCTGGGAAGTGAACTTCTTAACCATACACCTATACCTACATCTATATATATATATATATATACATGTGTACGTATTGATATCATTAAACTCAAAAGTCAAGACACTAGGTGTGTGTATGAATATGTACATGTGTGTGTGTGTGTGTGTGTATATATATATATATATATAAACAATATAAAGTCATTTCTGTCAATTCATTTTCTCCAATTTTGTGGGTTATTTTTTCCTTCCCCTTCTTTCTCATTGGTTTCTACAACACGAGAAAGAGATGGATGGTTTTGGGGGTTGCTAGAATAATTTCTTGGATGGTAAACTCTCAGAATGAGCTGCATTCTGCAACAGAACATACAAACAAAGTTGAGATCATGTGTTTTTGTTGAGGACCATCTTTAAGACAGACACACATAGAGAGATTTTAGCATCAAGTGAGGAGGACTTTTCTGTCAGCTCTTGTTTCTCTTCTTTCAGTTTCTCCAAACTCCGATCAAACCCTTTTATCTCTACCATAAGTCGACGTATTTCAGTCTCTTTTTTGTGTTTCTCTGCACATATGGATTCAATTTGTCGCGATAAAGCTGCATTGGAGAGATAAAGAGAAACAAAAATAAATGGTGAATGACTTACGAGAAAAACAAAACAACATTCTTTTTTCAAGTTGACATGTACATAAATGGGTGAATGATTAGCTACTTAGTATTTAAACCAGCCATATCACTCCAAATATTCTACCTGTTGTCTGCTGAAACTGGTCACATCCAGCCTCTCACACCTACTCTAAATTGTTATTGGCCTTGTGCCTATAGTAGAAAGGATTACATAAAGATTATTTATCATCATCATCATAATCATCATTATTATTATTAAGATAGGGCAAGCTAGCAGAATTGTTATCTTGGGTCAGAATGCTGAGTGGCATTTCTTTTAGCATTACAATCTAAGTTCAAATGCTGCCAAGGTTGACTTTGTCTTTCATCATTTCAGGGTTAATAAAATAAGTACCAGACAAATACTGGGGTCAATGTTATCGATTTTCCCTTCTCTCCAAAATTGTTGGCCTTCTGCCAAAATTATAAAGAATTATCATTATCATTATTATCAAGGTGGCGAGCTTGTGGATTATTAGCATACTAGACAGAATGCTTAGTGACCTTTACATTGTAGGTTCAAATCCCACCAAGGTTGACTTTGCTTTCCATCCCATTGGGGTTGATAAAATCAGTTCCAGTTGAGCACTAGAGGTCAACGTAATCAATAGCAACTTTTTCCCAAATCTCAGGCCTTGCACCTATTGTAGAAAAGATTATAAGTTTACAATTTCAATGAAAGGAAGGACATATTTGATCACAGATCTGCAGAATTAGGGCTGACTGGGCATGAACACTCTTGCCCCTGCCACTCCTACGTCACCACCAACAACCATGACAATCAAGATGTTGCTATTAAGATGGTGGATTAGCAGAATCGTAAGACAAAATGCCTGTGATATTTAGTGATGGCTTCTCACATTCTGAATTCAAATCCTACTGAGATCCTCTGTGCCTCTCATTCTTTTGGGTTCTATATAAGGTGAAATAAGCATCAGAGATACTTTGTCCCATGCTGAAACTGCAGGAGCTACTCAGATTTTGCAAGCTCTTCTAAATTCATTGCAAAGTTGGAAACCCTTCAATATTATCAGCAGGTATCTCAGAATCACAAGTGTTTGACTCTTTAGCCTATATGCACTGCCTGAGTGAGGCAGTGAGGACTGAACTAAAATAAAGTACCAGCCAAGTACTTAGATCAATTTAATATTCCTATAAATCATATTAGATGTGACTGGAATTATAATATAAGACCAAGACCACCATCAATCTATATAAAAGATGAAATAAAAGAAGGAAGTCTCTGTTTTTTCACTAACCTGCCAATCTTTCTTCAGTGACTTTCAGGTCTTGCAAACACTCATTTTTGTCCATGTTGATACTGGCAATAAGGTTTTCTCGAGCACTGTCATTGCAGATGTGGAAATATTGCTTCAAAATTCCGTCAGAAGTGTTGTTAGAACCTTAAAGTGAATTGACAAAATTGATAAAATGAAAAAAAATATTTTTAATTTCAAAAAATTGAATCATAATTTTGCTGTAGAATGCTTGTAGGAGTTGACCAGGTCATCATGGTCCAAACCAGTTCATATTCAGAATTACTGCCCTCCTGGATGGGTTGGGGACTACACCTTGTTATTACATTTAATTTACAGTTTGGTTTCCTAAGGTTGGATGCCCTTCCTAACACCAATCACTTTACAGAGTGGACTGGGTGCATTTTATCACAATACTTGACAGATTATCAGGTATCAACAAGCCTAAAGGGTCCTCTCAACCTCTCCCCATGTTTCCACTCAGTTACCAACCACTTTACAGAGTGCTCTACATGGAATTTATTTTTTGGCACCAATTAGTGAAGTTGCTTTCTATCTTAATAGCCCTCACCACTTTATATATGTTTTTGTTCACTCAGGGCTACATGGTTGAGGCAGTGAATAAAAGAGAGGAAGATGAAAGAATCAGGATGAGTGGATGAAAGGAGCAAGGGTGTGATGGTAAAAACAGAGTAATGGGGGAAAGATAGTGGTAAAGGGGGAGAGAGATGGATAGTAACATACCTAGTTCAACTATTCTGGGGTTTTCTAGGTGGCTGACAGCATGAACAATGGGATAGTAGACCAGCTATCCCAGAATCTTTCAGAATACAGATGTTAACAAATAGGAATTAAAGTCAGTGGGTAAAAGGCTGTGGTGAGGTGTGTGGGAAGGTTGAAGAGGGTGGGGGAGATAAAATGAGGTGGATAAATGATAAGAGTAAATGTCAATAACAAGTGTCCAAGGAAAGGAAGATAGAAGAGGTAATGGTAGAGTTGGATAGGGTGCCATGCAGATCTGATATGATCCCTTATCTATAAGCCTCATGATGAGTAAGACATAGAAGGTGATGAGAATGAGAGAGGCAGGGGTTGTGTTGAAGAGATGAGAGGGTTAGATAGGTCCAGTGACATCCTTAGTTACAATGAGGAGGAGAAATTCACTGCCATCTTTAGTCATATGACACAGTGAGAGGGATAGAAGAATGAAAACAGTGTTAGAGAGATATGAGAGTATTCTGGCAGATGTAGACTTGACAGCAGACAGTATACAATGAAATATTCCCACTATACACATACAGACACACCAAGAGTGAGAGTCACCCTACCATTTAAATGATATATAAAATTTATATTTTGCTACAAATTTTTTCTTAATATTACCTTTGTTGTCTTGATATATATTTTCTCTGTGGTGAGCTGGTTGAATTATTAGCATGCCAGGCAAAATGTTTAGCAACATTTCGTCTGTCTTTACATTCTGAGTTCAAATACTCCTGAAGTTGACTTTGCTTATGATTCTTTTGGGTTGATAAAATATGTACTGGCCAATGAAATTACAGGCCTTGTGCCAAAATTTGAGGAAATTTTGATCTTATAATCATTGCCATTTGAAGTTTGCCTTCCATACTGGCATGGTTTGGATGGTTTGACAGAATAATCAAACAAACCAGAGGACTGCATCAAGTTCTAATGTCTACTTTGACATGGTTTCTATAGTTGGATGCCCTTCCCAACACCAAACACTTCAAAGTTATTTTACTAAATTCTTCATTATTTTCAAAATTAATTGAAACAAAGAGAGTTTATTTCAACAGAAGTATGATAACACAAGGGTTAAATAAAAAATCTTCCATCAAAGTTTCATGTTATGTTTTAGAAACTACCTTGAACAATGACAAAAGTTATTTTGTTAAGTTCCCCCATTGTTTTAAAAAGTAACTGAAACAAAAACAGAAATATGGTAATGAAAGGGTTAAAGATTTCATATTTATGGATACTCACATTTTCTAAATACATGTTTAACTTTAGATGGATAGTCTCTTGATGAAGAATACCTGGAAAAATAAGAAAGACAGTTTAAGAGGTTAAATGTTCATATTAAAAAAACATAGTAAAAAATCATCAAAAATAAACATCGAAAAATGTTAAAATCTTCTAAAGCTAATTCCAAGACTTTACCCAAGTAGACCATGTAAAGTTTTCATTATTTAACCATTTAGCATACTGGACTACACTCTCTGAGTGGTTGGCGTTAGGAAGGGCATCCAGCTGTAGAAACTCTGCCAAATCAGACTGGAGCCTGGTGTTGCCATCCGGTTTCACCAGTCCTCAGTCAAATCGTCCAACCCATGCTAGCATGGAAAGCGGACGTTAAACGATGATGATGATGATGATGATGATTCATTCCTTGCAAGCTTACGCATGTCCTCAACAGTCACGGCCCATGTTTCACTGCCATGTAGCATGGCTATTCGTACACATGCGTCATACAGTCTGCCTTTTACTCTGAGTGACAGGCCCTTTGTCACCAGCAGAGGTAAGAGCTCTCTAAACTTTGCCCAGGCTATTCTTATTCTAGCAGCTACACTTTCAGTGCACCCTCCCCAACTACTAACTTGGTCACCTAGATAGCGGAAGCTTTCAACTAAGTCTAGTTTTTTTCCCTGGAATGTGGCAGAAGTTGTTTTCTGCACATTTTCAGTGTTTATTGCTCCTGAACATCTGCCACAAACAAAAACTAACTTCCTAGTTAGCCATCCTTTGATATTGCTGCACCTCTTATGTGTCCATAGCTTACACTGGGTACATCTTATAGAGTTTCTACCTACGCCTTTTCTACAGATCGAGCAGGGCCATCTACCTGAAGGGGTTTGTGTTTTGTCTTAATTGTTCTTTTATTCTTTCACTTGTTTCAGTCATTTGACTGCGGCCATGCTGGAGCACTGGATTGATCCCAGGACTTATCTATTAAGCCTACTATTTATTTTATCAGTTGCTTTTCCCGAGCTGCTAAGTTGCAGGGATGTAAACACACCAACACTGGTTGTCAAGTAGTGATGGGGGAGACAAACACATAGATATATACATAAATATACTTTATTGAAAAGCAGCAAAAATATCACAAAAACTGTTACTCAGAGTTTCATGTTCCTGTTCGTTGGATAGTTTTGTTTAATATGGAACAGAAATAAGGTTATAAGCAAACACATACAATTAGTTTAATGGATACACATTTGAAAATGGTTTTGTTTCATTGGTCCTTTCAACTAATGGTCTTAATCATGTAATAAACAAAATTCAGTATAAAATCATCTTACTGTAAAATCGAAGAAAACTTTAAATTAAAAAAGCTTATAAATACATAGGGTAAATAATTATATGTTAAATATAAATCAATTAATACATTAAAAGTTATATCCGTTTAAAAATTAAAAAATTTCACGTTGGATTACATATACATTTAGCTGCATATGCACATAGTAAACCATCTATAATATACATATATACACTAAAACACACAGATGCATGTACATAGTTGTATACATATATAAACATATATAAGCGAGGCATAATTATATATACAAATACATATATATTTATGTACGCACACATCTCCTGGTGTATGCATATACAGGTCATTTGTTACAGACGAAAGAAAGAGAAAGTAAACATTAAGCATGGGGAGGAGGACGACAACATTGGTGAAGAAGAAAAAGAAAGAGAAATAGAAAACTAGCGAGAGAAGGGAGAAAAGGATAGGAACATAGAGTGCTACATAAAGATGCTAGCAAGCAGAAATAGATTCTTCATAAAGTTTGTGTGGTGCGATGGAGGAAGAAGACAACAAGAAGCAAAAGGACAGAATGAAGCGTTGGACCTTACCTTGCCGACCGCAGCGGGGTACACGATCGCTCCTAATCAGAACACGTCTTTCTCGTAACGTTGCTGTTTTCTCACTGGCCCCACGTGCTAGCCTTCGACCGCGTGTCGCCGACTTTCAATCTGACCCTTCCGGTTTGGCTTCACCTCTGTTTGCCTCACCCCTCTCCACCTCAACACATAGCTCGTCACAGCCCATAACACCACACGCCCCCCCCCCCGATCTATAGATCATTCAACCGGCTCTCCCACTCATTCCTTGCTCCCGAACTACCTTGGTTTCATAATCAGCCAACCAGGGAGGAGGGTACCGCTCCCTCTGTGGTCGCTGTGCGACCCCGGGACTGGCCTGAGTTCCTGGCGCGCTGCCTTCATCATCTTGCCTACTGCTGCTGTCTTCATCATCCTGCCCACTGCAGCTGGTTCCATCCTCTGAAGCACTGACAATCTTCCGCACGTCCAAAACATGGCGTGGCATACCATCGACTGAGACGTTGTTCTTCGAATTGATGGAGGTTATAGTTCCTTTCCCCCATTGTGATGTGCACTGTGCATTTGGGGGTTTTACCCAAACTTCTTCCCTGATCTGCACGAAGGCGTGCTCTTCTTCTCCCCGGAATCGCATTGATGCAATACACGGGTGCCTCCACTCGTACCTGAATATTGCCCTGTGTGGCACCGACTCCTCAGCCTGTCCTGACCTGGGCGACATATTGTACCAAAATACGGCCTCGATTGGCGAAATGCGACCCCTCTCTGCCATGGTCTTGATGGTACGATGATGCCTTTCCACCAATCCATTTCCACTTGGCCGGTATGCCGCCCTGAAGAAGCGGCTGACCTGCCACCTGTCAAGCATTTCTTTCAGCGCCTCCGAGCGAAATGCAGTGCCATTATCCAGCAGCAGCTCATCCACTGGGCCTCGTTCCAGGAATATCCCATTTAACACTCCTGCGATTTCCTCTGCAGTCCCCGTCTTCATCTCCCTCCATATGGCCATCCGCCCCGGTCCGCAGTCAACCATTGAGAGGTACGTCCCCTGCTGGTAGTGTGTTACGTCCACTGCCAGCCGTTTTCAGTTGTGGGCCACTGGAATACTTCCCGCCTCATGTATGCCCGGAGCAGGGTCAATAGACTGGTACCTGTCACAGCTGCTAACCACTCTCTGCACGCTCCGCCTCATTACCTCGGAGTCAACTTTCCTGGCGAGGAACAACATCCTGTCCACTCCCATGTGATGCATGGTATGCAGTCTCCTCAACTCCGAGTCACTCAGACAGCATACTGCAGCCACCGCCCGGTCCACATCCTCTGGCACCTCCAACCAAGCTCGCTTTACCCTGGTTAGGACGTCTGCCCTGTTCTTTTCGGAAGGCACAAAGATTACGCTCAGCTCCAGATCGAACTCAGCGGTTAGCTCCTGCAATATTCCCAATCGGTGCTTTACCAGCATCTCCGCAGCCCCTTTGGTTCGCACCCTCCGCTCATCGGTGAGGACTGTCGTCACCCAACCAAGCACAGTGGCCGAATCGGTTCTAATCTCGATGGTGCACAGCCCCCACTTCAAGGCCAGGTTCACCCACTTCAGCTCGGCATCCAACTCCGCCACGTTGATATGGTTGCAGTCATCCATCTTCCTGAGCCAGGCTGCATCTTCCACCACGGTGCGTCCCATTTCCAAGACGACCCCTATTGCGATGCTACTGGCATCACACCAAACGATCCCACTCTTTGATTTGGGAACATACCAGCTGCCCCTCACTGGATCCTCTGCTCTCACTCTGACCAAGACTTCCTGCATCATGTCGGTCGTTTTCTCCCCAACTCTGTCATTCCACTTTGCTCCTTCGGCTAGTCTCTTGATGAAGCTACATGCTGTCCGGAGCCATCCTGCAACCAGGTAATGTCCCACCAGCTTCCCGCACACCGAGAACAGTTCCCGCCTACTCATGCTGGTGCCCAGTTCAGGGATCTCGTTTCCTCTCCGGAACACCAGCTCGCCCGATCTGTCTTTTTGTAGCTTCAGCCCCAGCGCAGCTCCCCCCACCATCGACTCAGGCAGCTTCGCAATCAGCCCGAACCTCTCCAGGTGTCTCACTACCTCGGTGGCTGGCACTACAGTCTCGTCGATGTAGGAACTGGTGGCCTTCCTTATCCTCTCCTCTTTCCCTAGGACGGATTTGAGCACCATCGCCATAATTTTCGGAGCGGAATTCAGCCCGAAACCCAGCCTGGTTAAACAGTACGTCCGGCCCTTGCACCGCACCAGCTGGTATCACCACAGCTTGTCACTCACACACACGGAGCTGCAAATATGCCGACTTCAAGTCGACGATCGTCGCTGCCTTGGTCGACTGTCTCCACACACGTAATGTCTCACCGCAAACGTCCGTTGCCTCGCCTCCCGTGTGGCACAATATATGGTCGTTCAGCTCCCTAAAGTCCAGCACCGGTCTGACTTTTCCTTTCGTCGGCTGCACCACCGCCATCAGAGGCAGCACTCCACTCACCACCTCCTCTTTCCACGGGACAAGGACTCCTTCCTTGATCCATCTCTCTACCTCCTCGTCGAACTCGACGCCGGCGTGACCTTTCAACGTATGCTGGTAGCAGCTCACCCTGTTCTTTAGCAGTGGGGGCTCGTCCTTCCATCGCCACTCTATCGTCCACCTCTGACCATCAAACGCCACCTGAAAATCTTTGTCTTCGATGGTGTAAGCGGCGCTGTCCTCGACGGGGCTCTGCTCTCCCTGGCGGTCCCGACTCACGGCGCACGATGCCCCCACGCTTCCGAATGTGACCTCATCTCCTGCAATCCTAATGCCACCAAGACGGTTGATGGCGTCCATCCCCAACACCACGTCAATCTCATCCACCAAGCGGCCAACTACAATTGCTTGCAGCGTTAGCTTTGCTCCCTGCACCTCAATCTGCACATCAGTAATGCTTTCACAGCGTACCTCTCTTCCGTCGACTGCCCTCACACTGCTTTCTCCACTCCACGTCTCTACCACTCCCGGAGTCATCAGGGTCGTTGTACAGCCCATGTCCACAAGGGCACGCGACATCTTCCCATCCACTAGCACATCAACAACGGGTAGAAAAATTTGCGCCGTTAATGATCTGAAAGGGAGACCGCTGGCGCAGTAGTCTCCCTTAGACAGTTTCCCTGCAGACATTCGGTGGCTATATGCCCCGTTTCACGACAACGGTAGCAGATGACCTCAGGCTTAGGTAACTTACAGTCTCGCACCATGTGCGGGCTCTGACACCGGAAACACTGACCTTTGAACGGACGCGCACGTTCCTTGTTCGACCCCTCTCCGCCACTCCTTGGCCGGCCACCTTTTGCTGTCGCCGCTGCTACCAGCGGTGATGACCTACGACAGGAAACTAACATACGAGCTCTCGATATTATATCCGCCATGGGCATGGTACTCACGTCCGGCAGTCTCTGCAATTCGACCGACAGGTGGTCAGGAAACCCAGTCACAAACGCCAACTTTACTGTTTGATCCAGCGATTCTCCCTCGTACCCTGCCAGTCTAGCCAACCTCCTAAGTACGTTGGCAAACACGTCAACATGTTCGCCGGTCCACCTTGCTCTCCCCAGGTGAGCGTACGCCTCGAACATCCCTTCTGCGAAGGCCTCCATCACGCGGATTTCTATCTTCTCCGCGCTAACTTGGTCCCTCTCTTCCATCTCTAAAAATAGCACCAACGCCGGACCATCTAAGTAGAGCGGTAGAAAACTTGCCAAGTCGCATATTCCCTGGAGCTTCGCGACTAGCTTCATCTTCTTTAGCCATGCGACTACGTCCGTGTCGCCGCAAAACGGCTTAATTATGTCACTAGCAATCCTGACTACACTCATAATTTTTTTTTTTGTTTTTTTCTTATGGGCCGAAATAGCTTGTGGTGCGATGGAGGAAGAAGACAACAAGAAGCAAAAGGACAGAATGAAGCGTTGGACCTTACCTTGCCGACCGCAGCGGGGTACACGATCGCTCCTAATCAGAACACGTCTTTCTCGTAACGTCGCTGTTTTCTCACTGGCTCCACATGCTAGCCTTCGACCGCGTGTCGCCGACTTCCGATCTGACCCTTTCGGTTTGGCCCTTCTGGTCTGGCTTCACCTCTGTTTGCCTCACCCCTCTCCACCTCAACACATAGCTCGTCACAGCCCATAACACCACGGTTTGTGCAACGAACGCACACATAAAATTACATATATATATACATTAGCATAGTTGTTGTTGTTGTTGGCACTCCGTCGCTTACGACGTCAAGGGTTCCAGTAGATCCGATCAACGGAACAGCCTGCTCATGGAATTAACGTGCAAGTGGCTGAGCACTCCACAGACACGTGTACCCTTAACGTAGTTCTCGGGGATATTCAGCGTGACACAGATTGACAAGGCTGGCTTTTTGAATTACAGGCACAACAGAAACAGGAAGTAAGAGTGAGAGAAAATTGTGGTGAAAGAGTACAGCAGGGTTCACCACCATCCCCTGCCGGAGCCTCGTGGAGATTTAGGTGTTTTCGCTCAATAAACACTCACAACGCCCGGTCTGGGAATAAAACCGCGATCCTATGACTGCAAGTCCGCTGCCCTAAATACTGGGCCATTGCGCCTCCACACAGCATAGATATACATACAAATACACATATATGAGTACGTATACAAATATACAAAAATATGTATGCAAATATATGCTCACATAAATATAAGTATATACACGTATACATATACATCTATGTGCGTATGCGCATATAGATGTATATATACATACACGTATACTTACATACACACATGCACATGTACGCACACATACATGTACATACCTACAATACATGCATACATATAAATATAAATATATAGGGACATATCTACATCATAATGCATATTTGAAATTTTAAAAAAGCTGCACAGTGTGTATAAAATTAAAGTTAAAATGTAAAAAATAAATAAATAAAATAATGAAATTATATATAAATTTGATGCAGCATAATTAAATAGGTGTGTAAAATAAAATAAAATAAAATAAAAATGAACCTCAGCAAAGTTTAAGCTTAAAATTAAATTTGTAAAACAGTCAAAGGCTTTCTTAAAGAATACGTTGAAATATATTCAACATTGTTGCAATGCAAAATAACCATACACTGTAAAGACAAATTCAAAGGCAACATCATCATCATCATCGTTTAACATCTGTTTCCATGCTAGCATGGGGTCTGGGAAGCCAGGAGGCTGCACCAGGCTCCAGTCTGATCTGGCAGTGTTTCTACAGCTAGATGCCCTTCCTAACGCCAACTACTCCGTGAGTGTAGTGGGTGCTTTTTACGTGCCACTGGCACAGGGGCCAAAGGAGGCTCGCAACAGCCATGACAGGTTGTTTCTTTTTACGTGGCACCAGCACGGAAGCCAGTCAAGGCGGTGCTCGCATCAGCCACGTTCGGATGGTGCTTTTTCGTCAAAAATATATTGAAAGTCAAAACATATTACTCATACAGTATATTGTCGGTTGACATTTTAAATTTCGTTGCATGCCTGCAGTAATTTAAGAGCTCATGTCTCTGGTTCAAAGCGTTTTTATCCTGGAACAGGATAAAGTACTCCTCTGAAAGGCAAAGATCACATTTCATAGGTCTTTTATAAGCTCCATGTCTGTAAGCTGATGCTTTATACGTACCATCAGCACGGGAGCCAATTGGGGCACTGGCCACAGCTACGATATTGGTTTTATTTGACTCAACAGCTCTTCTCAAGCATATCATATCGCCTGATGCATCAGGGGTATTCTTAACAGGGCCGGACATGTGTGGCTGCGATCTCACTTTAGTTACCGGGTCTTCTCAATTACAGCATATCTCCAAAAGTCCCGGTCTCCTGTCATTGCCTCTGTGAAGTCCAATGTTCGAAGGTCATGCTTCACCACCTCATCCCATGTCTTCCTGGGTCTACCTCTTCCACAGGTTCCTTCTACAGTTAGGGAGTGGCACTTCCTCACACAGCTGTCTTCATTCATATATAACACATGACCATACCAGCGCAGATGCTTCTCTTGCACACCACATTTGATGCTTCTTATGCACAACTTTTCTCTCAGGGCGCTTACACTCTGTCGTATATGAACACTAACATTACACATCCAGTGGATCATACTAGCGTCATTTCTTTCAAGCCTACACATGTCCTCAACATTCATGTTTCACTGCCATGTAGCATGGCAGTTCATACACATGCATCATACAGTCTACCTTTCACCCTGAGTGATAGACCGTTAGTTGCCAGCAGAGATAGGAGCTCCTTGAACTTTGCCCATGCTATTCTTACTCTAGTCGCTACACTCTCAGAGCAGCCACCCCCACTACAGACTTGCTTGCCTAAGTAGCAGAAGCTATTAACTGCTCCTAGTTTCTCCCCCTGGCATGTGATGGAATCTGTTTTCTGAGCATCTTCAGTGTTTATTGCCCTGGTGCATCTGCACACACAAAAACTACTTGTTAGGTTAACCTTCTTTTAATACTGGTGCACCATTTGTGTCCATAGCTTACACCAGATACATGGAATGGAGTTTCTACCCACACCTTTTCTACAAATCGAGCAGGGCCATCTACCTGAAGGGGGTTGTGATTTGACAGCCTTCCTACTTACTAAGACTTAGGTTTTTGCTAGGTTAACCCTAAGGCCCTTCAATTCTAGACCTTGATTGTATATCCTAAACCTCGTTTCCAGTTCTGGCAGTGACTCAGCTATTAGAGCAAGGTCATCAGCATAGAGGAGCTCCCAGGGGCAGCCTGTCTGGAATTTCTGTTATTGCCTGGAGGACTATAATGAATAAGAGAGGGCTGAGGACTAATCCTTGGTGAAACCCTACTTCTACTTGGAATTCTTCACTATACTCATTGCCAGCCCTCACCTTACTGTGTACAGGGCTCATACAGCTCTTACCAGCCATTCGTCTATTCCCAGTTTCCTCATTGACCACCAGATAAGGGATTGGGGGACCCTGTTAAAGGCTTTCTCCAAGTCAACAGAAGCCAGGTACAGAGGTTTATCTTTGGCTATGCATTTCTCCTACAGCTGCCTTACCAGAAATATAGCATCAGTGGTGCTTCTCCCTGGCACAAAACCTAACTGCATCTCGTCTAGACTAACTCTCTCCCTAATTAGTTGGGCTATGACCCTCTGTAACTTTCATCACCTGATCCAATAATACCCCTGTAGTTATTTCTATCTAAAGCATCACCTTTCCTCTTGTAGCAGTTGACTATGGTGCTGCTACACCAGTCATTGGGTATGACTCCTTCGTGAACTACCTGATTTACAATATGGGTGGCAAGACCATAACCTACACCGCCCAATATCTTAAGCATCCCAGTGGCCATTCCTAATGGACCAGGTGCTTTCCGTCTTCATATCCTTAATTGCTTTATTTACCTGGGTACTGTTGATTTGGATAGCTGGTCCCTCAGTTGGGTCAACCTTTGGAAGACTCTCCTCCTCCCATTCATTCTCCACATTCAGCAGTTTTTCAGAATGGCTTCTCCAAGCCTCTTTCTTTGCAGAATCATTAAACGCAAGGGCACCATCATCCATGCGGACATATTTCTCTCCTATGACATCATGGTTTTCTTTCATACACTGTCTTGCAATCTAAAATACTTCAGTTCTTTGGTCCTCATGTTGCTGAACATTGGCAAACTTCTTCTCTGTTACTCCCTTGGGTGTTATTTCAATATTTCTCGGATTGAACCTGCAACAGGATAGCTAATTACAAACAGTAGGGTGTCGTCAAATGACTTCTATTCTTACAAGCTGATGTTAAGACCAGAACAATCAAATCCTTTCTACTATAGACACAAGGCATGAAATTTCAGGAGAGGGGACCAGGTGATTACATCAACCCTGAAAGGATGAAAGGCAAAGTTGACCCCGGCGGCATTTGAACTCAGAACATAAAGACAGGCGAAATACTGCTCAAGCATTTTGCTTAGCATGCTAACAATTCTGCCAGCTTACTGCCTTCCAGAACAATCAAATCAGTTACACATGTCAAATAAACTTTATTTTCATTTACATATTTTCTACATTATCTCAACAACCAGCTATAGTTATTTCAAATACACTTCTCTACAACGACCAGGTTTCATTACAAAATGAAAATAGTTTCACACTTTCAATTTGAACCAAAATTACAGCTGATAGAAATGATGCCAAGGTTTTGTACTCTTATGTTAAGGAGGTACATGGCCCCAAATCTTCAATAGCTCCAGTGAGAACAGCAAATGGATGTTTTCTTCTGACTGACACCGCTTCTATTCATAAGCATTGGGTAGAATATTTTCCTGCACTTTTGAATAGACCATCATCCGTTGACATGAGGACAATACAAAAAATTGAACACCTTCCAGTTATAGAAGAGATGGCATTTGAACCAACTCTAAATGACATTTATGTAGCTGTGAATAAGCTGAATAACGATAAGTCTCCAGGGTCTGATGGAATCTGTGCAGAAATCATGAAATATGGGGGTGACAAAATGTTTGAACTCTTAAATATATTAATTTGTCACTGTTGGAGAACTGAGAAAGTGTCTCAAGACTGGATTGATGCTATTTTAGTCTCCTTGTATAAATTGGGGCCAAAGGATCTGTGTGGTAATCTTCGTGGAATTTCACTTTTGTCTGTGGTTGGAAAGGTACTTGTCCGCATTTTGTTAGAATGTTTAAATACCTTTATAGCTCCAAATAAAGTGTCTGAGTCTCAGTGTGGTTTTCGTTCCTCCAGGGGCACAGATGATTGTCTCTTTACTGTCAGACAATTACAAGAGAAGTGCATTGAACAGAATCTTGCTCTATACCACTGCTTTGTTGATTACAGCAACGCATTCGATACTGTTAATCGAAATGCTCTGTGGCTAATTCTAAGGAAAGTAGGTTGCCCAGAAAAATTTGTAGACATGGTTAGGGCTTTGCATCAAGATATGAGAGCTAGAGTTAATTTTGGTGGTAGGCTCTCTGAATCTTTTGCTGTGGAAAATGGGGTAAAGCAAGGAAACCTTGATGCACCCACCCTCTTTGCAATATACTTTGCTGTTGTGCTGTCACATGCTTTTCAAAACTCTGAGGAGGATATTTACATAAAATATTGAACAGGGAATGTTTTTAATCTGACCAGACTGAAATTCAAAAGGAAGGTTTTACTTCACTCATTAGGGAACTTTTGTACGCTGACAATTGCAATCTTGTCAGTCATTCTGAAACAGGTCTGCAATCTCTTGTATCTGCATTTGACTCAGCTTGTGATGATTTTGGCTTGACCATCAACTTGAAAAAAACACATGCATCAACCTGCATGTGGTACTATTTCTAACATACCCCTAAAATTTTTGTTAAGGGAAAGTTACTTGAGGTAGTCAATTTGTTTGTCTATTTTAGAAGCTCTGTTCAAAATGATGGAAATCCTGATACAGAAATACAGCTGCAAATTCAAAGGGCAGCAAAAGCATTTGGTGGCTTGGAGTCATGCGTTTGGTGCCAGCGACATATAAATAAGAATACAAAGCTGGCTCTTTACAAATCATTTGTTTTACCATCCCTGTTGTATTCCTGTGAAACTTGGACTTGTTATGAAAAGCATTTTAAATTGTTAGAACAATTCCACCAAAAATGCCTTCATCACAGTTTAAAAATTAAACGGAGTTCTTTTACTCCAAACACAGATGTTCTTGCATCTGCAGGCATCACCTCAATTAAAGCTATGATTCTGAGGAACCAACTGAGATGGTGTGGCCATATTATTTGAACGGCAGATGAATGCATGACGAAACAGCTGTTTAATTGTGAGCTAGCAGAGGGGAAATACTATCGATGTAAACCTAAAATAAAGTTTAAGGATGGCATAAGGACAACTATGAAGTCACTTGGAATGGTTCCAGAAGATATAGAAACCCTGGCTTTGGGTCGAGTTGGAAGGCAAACAAAGGTGTGGAATGGGGTGAAAGCATTTGAAGAGGCCAGAATAATGCACGTGAGACTCAAAAGAGATCTAAGGAAGAATGTAACGACCGAGAAGGTGAATGACAATAACCTTTTTGTGTGTAGTCAGTGACAGACCATGTCTGTCTTTTGCTGGTCTCAAATCTCATCTCTGAATGCATGGAAAATGAACCTCCACCAACTATTCTGCCTAAATGTCTGTGCACACCTTTGAATGCAGTGTATGCCAGAAGGTTCGCAAGTCCAATGGAGGCCTCAAAAGACATTTTAAGATCCACAAAGAGCAGAACTTATATGCAGGTCTTGATGGTCCAAATCAGAGGTGCAATCTATGTGGGTGCCTTTTCAGAACATTGTCTGGTTTAAAAAGCCACATAAGATGCCATGATGGTGCTAAGGAGTAGGTACAGGAGGTGGTCAAACTCTGCATAAGGAGTAGACAACCATCGTATATACATGTATGTATGTGTATACATATATATATATATATATATATGCGCATAGATATTTACATATGTATATGGATATATATACATACTAGCAGAGATACCCGGCCTTGCTCGGGATTAAAATGGCATAGATTTTTATTGCTTTACTTGTTTCAGTCATGTGACTGCGGCCATGGTGGAGCACCGTCGTTGGTCGAAGAAATCAACCACAGGATTTATTCTTTGTAAGCCTAGTACTCATTCTGTCAGTGTCTTTTACGAAACCGCTAAGTTACAGGAATGTAAACAAAGCAACATCAGTTGTCAAGGAATGGTGGGGGTACAAACACAAGACACAGACACACACATACACAAATATACACATATATACGACAGTCTTCTTTCAGTTTCCGAGTACAAAATCCACTCACAAGATTTTGGTCAGTCTGAGGCTATAGTAAGCATAACATTGTTTTCAAAATATTAGGTGATCATTTGTGACGGATCGTATCTACAGTGAACACTTAGTATTTTTGGTTCTGGTAACTTCTGCTCTCTCCCATGTTCACGCACGACCAGCTATATGTCACTATGAGTAGAGCAACGGATTCAGCAAATTTGGAGAAACGGCGTAAACCTGAACAGTTTCGTAACATTGTTTACAAAATAATAGGTCATCTTTTGCGAAGGATCACCATCGCTAGAAGGGGACTTAACTCATGCTCCGACTTTAAAATTGTTATAAGTTATGGTTTAAAATTATTTTTAATACAAAAATTCACGTCTTAGGAAGCAATAAAAAAAAATAATAAATGACCGATTCTGGGCATTTTCGACCATGAGGAATCCATTGGTGCGACTCAGCTTGCTATCTTGTAAGGTGTGGATTTCTATAGATGCAACACACAAACACTAACAAACTCAGCTATATATACACATACATACATATCTGGTGTCCTTGTGTTTACAAAAGGAGAGATAAGCACCTCAAGGTGCTTATCTCCCCCTTTGTAAACATAAGAAGGAAATGTGTCAAGGCTGACAGGAAGCGGTGCTTCCTAGGGCTAAATAGCAGTAGTATTATTCCCTTTCATGGGGACCGTCACATTAAGTTGACAACATACCACCACTTTATCATGTTACTTCTACATAAACCTCTCTGAGAAATTTAGAAATCTATTATTTCTATACATATATATGTACGTGTATATGGATATACACTCGGAAATGGATGCGTGGCATTCAATCATATAACAATATAAATAATATATATATATATGTATGTATATATACATACACATAGATATTTATATATATACATATATATATATATACAGATATATATATATACATGTATATATACACACACATACATACTTATATACATACATACATATACATACATACACACACACACACACACACACATATATATATATACGAGTATAGCAAATGAAAGACAGAAGACAGAATATACGAGAATTTATTATCAACCATGGCAATTATTTCGACACATCTAACTTCGATTCTTCTAGTGGTTCAGGAGCATCTGGTGGTGCACATGTGTGTGTATATATATATATATATATATATATACACATGTATATATATATATATACACATGTATATATATACACACATACATATATATGGATACATATATGTACATACACACACATATATATATATATACACATACATATATATATATATATATATACATGCATACATACATATATATATCATAATCATCATCATCATCGTCGTTTAACGTCTGCTTTCCATGCTAGCATGGGTTGGACGATTTGACTGAGGACTGGTGAAAGCAGATGGCTACACCAGGCTCCAATCTGATTTGGCAGAGTTTCTACGGCTGGATGCCCTTCCTAACGCCAACCACTCAGAGAGTGTAGTGGGTGCTTTTACATGTCACCCACACGAAGGCCAGTCAGGCGGTACTGGCAACGGCCACGCTCAAGATGGTGTATTTTATATATATATATATATACATACACACAAATAAACACACACACATATATATACATATATAAAGTAACAAACTGAGGAAAAGAAATCCTTCAAAGGCGTGTGTTAAACATCCAATTCACTGGTACTTCAGTTGGGTACCATATAAATATTGGTATAATTCAATTATAAAGAGAAATCAAATATGGAGATATTCTATTGACAGTCAAATAATTTATTTATATGACAATATTACATAATCACAGTTCCATTATATATATAGTCTCTTCAGGGTATTTGATTCAGAAAAGATGAAATTTCGTGTGAAATGACGGCTGGATCGTTAAAAATTAATTCAAATGTCTGTGTTATGAGCATCTTTTCTGAACTAAATATCCTGAAGTGACTATATATATAATGGAACTATGATTATGTATGCCAGAAAAATACAAGTCGAAACTATTTGTTGGCCTCTTATGGTTTTTATAATTATTTATATAATATTATGTTATGTTATATATAATATTCATAGTATTTAATGTAATATTGTAATATAAATAATTTGATTGTCAATAGAATATCTCCATATTTAAATTATCTTTATATACATACATATACACACACACACACACACATATATACATACATATATATATATACATATACATGGAGGCGCAATGGCCCAGTGGTTAGGGCAGTAGACTCACGGTCATAGGATTGCGGTTTCGATTCCCAGACTGGGTGTTGTGAGTGTATAACACTTGGAACTTCAGAAGGGCTTGCACATAACTATCTGTCATTGCTTCTGATAACATTTTGATCTTGGTCGAAGTTTTTCTCGTTTGAGAAAAACCAAATTAAATCTTCTGCTGGATTTTTGTTTGTTTAACCCTTTCATTACTGTATTTATTTTGAGATGCTCTGTGTTTCTTTCAATTACTTTAAATATAACAAAGAATTTAGTAAAATAACTTAGTCATCATTCAGCTAGTGTTAGAAACATAAATTGTGACTAAGGTTTGGTGGAAGATTTTAATTCAAAACTTATGAAAACAAGACATTTGTACTTAGAGCTAGAGCCGGTTTCAGCCAGGTTGGTAACGAAAGAGTCAAGTGCCGTTTAGATCTGATGTCGTGATTTTCTTTTGCTTTTCCCAACAAATTGACCTTTCTTCATCATATAACACTTATATCTGATGTCTTCATGGACAACATTTCTGACTGTTCCTTCTGACACATGGAGATCTTTTGCAATTGACCTCATGGACTTTCTGGGATTGTATTCAATGGTCTGTTGAACTTGCTGGATAAATTCAGGTGTTCTGGTGATTTCAGAGCATTTAGAATGCTTTTTATGCTTTGATACTGGTGATACATTTCTATCTTCAGTCCTTACAAACTTTGTAGACAAAAGATCTGGCAACTTTTAAAAATCAAGATATTTCTAAATCCCTATGCTCAGCCTTTATAACACAATAGCAGCATGCCTCTTCATTTCTTAAGTAAGCTGAAGGTCAGCCATTATTATTTTCAGAAACAATTATACAGATTAGCAAAAAACGAAGCAATGACCCAAAAAAGGTATGTCCTCAAATACCTTATGCATCATCATCATCGTTTAACATCCGCTTTCCATGCTGGCACCAGGCTCCAATCTGATTTGGCAGAGTTTCTACAGCTGGATGCCCTTCCTAACGCCAACCACTCCGAGAGTGTAGTGGGTGCTTTTATGTACCACCGGCACGAGGGCCAGTAAGGTAGTACTGGCAACGGCAATGCTCAAATGGTGTTTTTTACATGCCACCTGCACAGGAGCCAGTCCAGCGGCACTGGCAATGTCCTCACTCGAATGTTGCTTTTCACATGCCAGTAAGGTGACGCTGTTAACAATCACGCTCGGATGGTGCTTTTTACATGCCACCAGCACTGCCATGTAGCATGGCCGTTCGTATACATGCATCATACAGTATACCTTTTACTCTGAACGAGAAGCTGTTAGTTGCCAGCAGAGGTAGGAGCTTTCTGAACTTTGCCCAGGCTATTCTTATTCTAGCAGCTACACTTTCAGAGCACCCCCCCCCCCCACTACTGACTTGGTCACCTAGGTAATGGAAGCTATCAACTACTTCTAGGTTTTCTCCCTGGAATGTGGCAGAAGTTGTTCTCCGCAAATTTTTCAGTGTTTATTGCTCCTGAGCATCTGCCACATACAAAAACTATCCTCCTAGTTAGCCTTCATTTGATATTGCTGCACTTCTTATGTGTCCATAGCTTACACTGGGTACATCTTATGGAGTTTCTACCTACGCCTTTTCTACAGATCAAGCAGGGCCATTTACCTGAAGGGATTTGTGGTTTGTCTGCATTCCTACTTATTTGGACTTTGGTTTTAGCTAGGTTGACTCTAAGGCCCTTCGATTCTAATCCTTATAAAGATATATATAAATATATATATATATATATATATATATATATATATATATATATATATATATATACACACACACACACATACATATAATTAATTAGGATAAAATAAATACACATACATATATATACATACTTCAAAATGTAACTACATGTGGATCTTTGGCGATTTTTTTCCCTCCATCTTCCTTTTCTCTTGGATTCTCCTCTGTCTCCTGTTTCTGAAGAAGAGCTTTGCTCAAAACTACCTTCCTTTCCTTCTCTGAGCATCTGTTAATACTTTGCATGTACCATGTCCTCACGTTGTTTTTTTCTTGTGTTTTTTTCTTGATTAATTATACACACACACACACAAAATGAGCTTCTTTGAGTTTCTATCTACCAAGGCATTGATCCTATCTCACATGGCTTTGATTAGCCTGAGACTTTAGTAGAAGACACTTACCCAAGGTGCCAAGCAGTGGGACTGAACTTCAAACCATGTGGTTGGGAAGCAAGCTTCTTACCACCCAGGCAAATTTTAGAATGACATTGTAGAGCAGGTGTGAGAGCCTGGATCTGGTCAGTTTGAGTATAAAACAGGAAGAAAATATTTGGGCTAGATATGGCTAGTTTAAATGCTAATGAGTTAATTCTGATTTGGAGTTTTCTTTTTCTTAAATCTTTAATTGGTTGAGACATTTTACACCTCTCACAGGCAATGTCTTCTTCATGCTAGCATGGGTTGGACGATTTGACTGAGGACTGGTGAAACCGGATGGCAACACCAGGCTCCAATCTAATTTGGCAAAGTTTCTACAGCTGGATGCCCTTCCTAACGCCAACCACTCAGAGAGTGTAGTGGGTGCTTTTACGTGTCACCCGCACGAAATGGTGTCTTTTATGTGCCACCCGCACAAGCCAGTCCAGGGGCACTGGCAACGATCTTACTTGGCTTGCCGGGTCTTCTCACACACAGCACATTTCCAAAGGTCTCGGTCAGTAGTCATTGCCTCGGTGAGGCCCAATGTACGAAGGTCTTGCCTCACCACCTCAGCCCAGGTCTTCCTGGGCCTACCTCTTCCACGGGTTCCCTCAACTGTTAGGGTGTGGCACTTTTTCACGCAGCTATCCTCATCCATTCTCACCACATGTCCATACCAGCGCAATCGTCTCTCTTGCACACCACAACTGATGCTTCTAATGTTCAGCTTTTCTCTCAAGATACTTACACTCTGACGGGTATTCACATTGACATTACACATCCAACGGAGCATACTGGCTTCATTCCTTGCGAGCTTACGTATGTCCTCAGCAGTTACAGCCCATGTTTCACTGCCATGTAGCATGGCTGTTCGTACGCATGCGTCATACAGTCTGCCTTTTACTCTGAGTGAGAGTCCCTTTGTCGCCAGCAGGGGTAAGAGCTCTCTAAACTTTGCCCAGGCTATTCTTATTCTAGCAGCTACACTTTCAGCGCACCCACCCCCACTACTAACTTGGTCGCCCAGATAGCGGAAGCTATCGACTACCTCTAGTTTTTCACCCTGGAATGAGATAGAAGTTGTTTCCTGTTTGTTTACAGTCTTTATTGCACCTGAACATCTGCCACAAACAAAAACTAACTTGCTAGTTAACCTGCCTTTGATGTTGCTGCACCTCTTATGTGTCCATAGCTTGCACCGGGTACATCTTATAGAGTTACTACCTACTCCTTTTCTACATACTGAGCAGGGCCATCTACCTGAAGGGGTTTGTGTTTTATTATCTACCTTCCTACTTATTAGGATTTTGGTTTTAGCTGGGTTGACTCTAAGGCCCTTCAATTCTAGACCTTGCTTCCACACCTGAAACTTCTCCTCTAGTTCTGATAGTGACTCCGCAATTAGGGCAAGGTCATCAGCATAGAGGAGCTCCTAGGGGCAACCTGTCTTGAACTCCTCTGTGATTGCCTGGAGGACTATGATAAATAAGAGGGGGCTGAGGACGGAACCTTGGTGGACCCCTACCTCTACCCGGAATTCATTGCTGTACTCATTTCCAACCCTCACCTTACTGGCAGCATCTCTGTACATGGCTTGCACAGCTCTCACTAACCGTTCTTCTATCCCAAGTTTCCTCATTGACCACCAGATAAGGGATCGGGGGACCCTGTCAAAGGCTTTCTCCATGTCAACGAAAGCCAGGTACAGAGGTTTATCCTTAGCTAGGTATTTCTCCTGCAGCTGTCTCACTAGAAATAAGGCATCAGTAGTGCTTTTACCTGGCACGAACCCAAACTGCATCTCATCTAAATTGATTCGCTCCCTAATTAGTTGGGCTATGACCCTCTCTGTAACTTTCATAACCTGATCTAACAGCTTGATGCCTCTGTAATTATTTGTATCTAAAGCGTCACCTTTACCTTTGTAGCAGTTGACTATGATGCTGCTACACCAGTCATTGGGTATGACTCCTTCGTGTATCACCTGGTTCGTAATACGGGTGACTAGGCTATAGCCAACACTGCCAGATATTTTGAGCATTTCTGCAGTGATTCCTGATGGGCCGGGGGCTTTCCCGGTCTTCATAATCTTAATTGCTTTATTTACCCCGGTACTATCAACTCGGATAGCTGGTCCCTCTATTGGGTCGACATACGGCAGGCTCTCTTCCTCCCATATATATCTATGTGTATATATCTATGTGTATATGTGTCTTTGTGTCTGTGTTTGTCCCCTCACCAAGACTTGACACCCAATGTGTCCTTACATCCCTGTAACTTAGTTGTTCAGCAAAAGAGACCAACAGAATAAGTACAAGCCTTAAAAAAAAGTACTGGGGTTGATTCGGTTGACTAAAATTCTTCAAGGCAGTGCCCCACGATAACTGCAGTCTAATGACTGAAACAAATAATGGATAAAAGGTAAAAAATAGACACGGACATATACACACAGACATTTGCTGTAGTTATTCTCTACCAAATTCCATTTGCAACATTAACAACAACAACAACAATTTAATGATGAAGGAGAGGATTGAATTACTTACTGTCCTGTGTTTTCACTGACATCAGATTCGTAGTCGCTAGGCTGATATGGAGGGAAGAGAGAGGGAGAGAAAATGTTTGGTTAAATTTAATCTGGGCAAGTTAACCAGTGTAACAATGTTGGTGCATGAATGTAAAGTAAAGTCAAATAAATACATTGGGAGAGGTCAGTTATTCAAGACTGCCTGCAAGCAGACTACATTTTTATCTTTCAATGATGGACTTTCACATCAATTGTAATGTATGAGCATTCAGTTGTTTGATGAATGGGACAACCAACTCATTAAATAAACATAAAAAGTGGCTGAACTTGATTTAATTGCTCAGGTATAATCAGTGTGATAAAACTGGACATTTGAACATAAGTGTGATAAAATTGGACATTTGAACAGCAGGCACAGTCCATCCAAAAGTTTCCATTTGTCTAAAATCCCTTGCAAGGTTTGGACTGACCCATGGCTACAGTAAATGCACTTACTGAGATGCCATGCCTGCATTTGTTATGTTACAATGTTACAGTGTCAAAAACATGTTCCTATAGAAAGGGAGAATCAAGTATATTAAAGGGTGGTACGCACAAGGTACCTATCTAATATAGGCTGTAAATCAAAGTATAGCATGCTAAATGCAATATATTAAAGACTACTCCCACTGAAGGCTGGAAGGAGGCAGAGGTTTAAAAAGATGAGAGGAGAGGTTGAAAAAAAAAACTAAGACAACAAAGACAAATAGTGCTTTTAAATGCAGTTACTGCGCTAGCTGGGACTGTCACTTCCATGTGAGTTTCTAGAAGTACAGCAGATACTGCTCTGCCAACACAACTGAAACAAGACTTTCCAAGTGCATATCCATGGTCCCTTGAGATTAATGGATGGTTCTGATCTGAAGAAAGTCGGCTTGGTGGACACTATATACAAAGCAATGACACACTCATCAATTATACCATACTGCCATGGCTTGTTGCAGCGATGAACTGTATGTACTTCTCTAAAGTATAGATTTGTAGCAAGGGGGACTGAGCCATTCGAATGCTGACCGTATACATAGTTTAAAGCTAGCTACAAGACACAAACACCAACTTTTTCCATTTGACTTAACCAATTGGAACTTTCTTTGTCTTCTGTTATAATTTCATTCACATCTTTTGATATTTTAGAAGAATCTGCTTTAGTGCTTCACTGCTACTGTATTTTACAGACACCAGAAAGATGAAAATCAAAGATGACCTTAGAGATTTGAGCTCATAATGCAAAAGTCTGTAACTAAGTACCACAAGCCAAGTATTCTGTAATACCAGTGAATATTATTCACCATTTCTTGTGCATCAAGGCATGAATTTCATTTAAGGTTGATGTGACATTTTAGAGTACACGTTTTTGACAAGGCCTGAGAAGGCTGAAATGTGTATAATGTTCTCATGAGCTACCGCTGCAATGATTTTGATATACATTGTACTTTTAACACAGCATATCTATGAAGAGGCTTTCTACAAGACAAAAAAAAACCATAGCTGCCTGTCTTTCAACAGGGTATATATAAGTACGATACACAGATGTCTAGTTTAATTTAATGTAGCTTCAATTGCATTTACTTCGTTTTTTACAGTTTGACAAGCATTCCACAATACCAGTGAATATATTATTCACTGTTTCCTACAAACCAAAGCACAAACTTCATTTAAGCACGTGACAAATTATGTTATTGAAAAGGCCCAAAAAGTCAAATGCATCTAACATTGTTGTGAGTCACTGCTGCAATAATGTTCTTGCTCCAATATATCTATAAAGAGATTTACTCTCAGACAAAAAACCCCAGCAGCCTGCTTTTCAATGGTATATATACATTAGTATGATACACAAATGACTCCCACAAATTATTTTGTCAATAATCAAACAATTCTGCCAATCCCATGGTTTTGTTTTGTTTATTGTTTCACATCAATTTCTTCTTACTTGGCTGAGTAAGATGCTTTATTGGTTGCAGCAACCCCTAATCACTCAACTGTAGGAAGTGGAATTCTGTATATCAGTGGTAATAAGATTTGTTTAGCACCTTAAACTGACACCCTTGGTGCTGATTAAATAGGTAAATAAAAAAAAAATGAAATAAAATAAAATAAAATAAAAACAAACACTCACCAGAGGGCCTTCCACTTTGATTCTCTTTGAAAAAGGTGGGGTGCAGGTATCACTGGCAGCATTACTTGTTGAACTGACTGCACTGGGGCCAACATCTGTTGCTTCATGTGGATGTAAGTGGTCTCCGTTGCTCTCAGATGGAGAGTTAGAAGAGGAGGCTCCTGATGAAGGTGCACTCGATAATGGAGTGTCTATACATGGAGGAGTGATATTCAAAGGATGTTTTTCTAAGTACTGAGCCACTCGTAATTGACCAAGGTTAACCGCTAGTGAGAAAGGGGTTTGACCCTAGATTTAAGCAAAAGAAATTAAAAACAAACATGAGTGATACATGGAAAGAAATGGAAGTTTCCACAAAAAATGACTCACATATGTATGACATATATGAGAAAAAATCATATATGTACAACATAAATTATATATCTAACTGAACCCCTCTAGAGTGCAACACAATGTAGCAGGATATACTGAAATAGTCTGAAGATGAAGTGTTTTGAACAGAATCACAATGAAATCCTCCAGCAGATTTGAACACACAATATATGAGCAGTTGTTCAACATTGTATCTACTTGGATAACTGACTTAGATATTTAATGTTACATAACTGGGGACAAGAAGCAAGTGAAGACTATGTTCAATTCCCTGGAGTATCATTAACATATATAAAGTGAAAAAACAACAACTGGAGATCAAAACTGACCCAAAAACTTGAATCACTAGCATTAGTGGTTTACATTACTATTGGTGGAATAATACTACTAATAAATATAATATTACAAGTGACGTAGTATATTACCACTGGTGGTATGTGGTAGAGAATATTACTACTGGTGAGATAATCCTCAAATAAATATAACTGGCACTCCGTTGGTTACAACAAGGGCTCCAGTTGATCCGATTAATGGAACAGCCTGCTTATGAAATTAATGTACAAGTGGCTGTGGCTGAGCATTCCACAGACACATGTACCCTTAACGTAGCTCTCAGAGAAATTCAGCATGATACAGAATGTGACAAGGCTAGCCCTTTGAATTACAGATACAACTCATTTTTGCCAGCTGAGTGGACTGGAGCAACATGAAATAAGCGTCTTGCTCAAGGACACAATGCACTCCCAGGAATTGAATTCATGACCTTACAATCACGAACTAAATACCCCTAACCACTAAGCCACATGCCATCACACTCTAATGAATATAATATTATTAGTGATATATAATCAATGGTAAAATACAACCAGTGGTGGTATACTACTACTACTACTACTAATAATAATAATAATACAACACTACTATCAATGGTAGTATACTAACATTGGTAATATATTCTTATCTACTCTAGGCACAAGGCCCAAAATTTTTGGGGAGGGGGCCAGTCAACTAGACTGACCCTAGTATGCAATTGGTACTTAATTTATCGACCCTAAAAGGATGAAAGGCAAAGTTGACCTCAGCGGAATTTGAACTCAGAACATAAAGACAGACGAAATACCACTAAGCATTTCGCCTGGCGTGCTAACTTTTCTGCCAGCTCACTGCCTTAACATTGGTAGTATATTATAACAGAATGTATAAAACTATTTTTTAATTAATTGACATTTCAGAATGATATGGTGTGATTTGATTGTTGTTTCTATAATGCCAATTGACTGCATAGATACTTCTTTGTTTCTGTTAAACCCTAGGTCAGCTCTGATAAGGTGGATCAACAACCAATGCATTCCATCCTGTCTTGTCAGAAGAATATCCTTGAACCATGCCATATCATTTTTTAAAAAAAGTCAAGCGATTAAAAGACAAAATTATATTCTGTTGTAGTGCACTACCATTGGTGGTATATTATATTCATCAGGTCAGAGATCAGAAGAAAAACATCATTGCCAATGATCCCTTCTTTTGGAGCCTACATAAATGATGGGAGGAAGGGAATAAGTTGTCTTGGACTGGAAACCTAGCCTGCGTGCTTGCAACAGACTGGACTCTACTAAAAACACCCAGGGAGCAAGCCATGATGTGAATCTTGAGCAGTACAATACTGCTGGTGGTAAATCTCATATTAGCAGAACAGGATCTCACTGAAGCACTTTAAGTTAATGAACCATTGGTCAATGACATTGCTACTGCTGTTTCTGCTGTCACTAGTAGCAGACTGTACCTTCACATCATCATTGTTTAACGTCCGCTTTCCATGCTAGCATGGGTTGGACGATTTGACTGAGGACTGGTGAAACCAGATGGCTACACCAGGCTCCAATCTGATTTGGCAGAGTTTTTACAGCTGGATGCCCTTCCTAACGCCAACCACTCCAAGAGTGTAGTGGGTGCTTTTACGTGCCACCGGCACGAAGGCCAGTCAGGCGGTACTGGCAACGGCTACGCTCAAAATGGTGTATTTTACGTGCCACCTGCACAGGAGCCAGTTCGGCGGCACTGGCAACGATCTCGCTCGAATGTCTTTACACGTGCTATCTGGCACAAGTGCCAGGAAGGAGATGCTGGGCACAGGTGCCATTGACGGTTTCGCTTTCGCTTGCTCCAATAGGTCTTCGCAAGCCGAGTTTCGTTTCCAATGAAGGAGACGACGTTGGCATGGGTGCCAGTCGTCGACTTCACATGATACCTATTTACAGCTAAGTGGACTGAGCTAATAGGTTACATGTCTTAGTTAAGAATAAAGCAGAATACCCAGATATGTCTGGACAGTAGTCACTTATCGTTGAGCCAAACACAGCCTTGACACTGTTATGCAACTACAGATTTCTTTATTAGCAATGACACATGGAGATGAGCAGAGCGAAAAGACTGACAGAGAAATGAGAAGTTGAATGACAGAAAGGGGGAGGAAACAGTGAAAAAAATAACAATGAAAGGGATGAAGTGAGGTGAAGAAAGAGGTCCCTAGGCATCCACTGTCCCTCCTATCTGACATTCAACAAAACCAAAAAAGAAATGAAACAGAGAAAAATGGTGGTGGTGAGAAGTGTGTACTGGTGAAGATAGTGGAGAAGAAGCAATAGAGAGGGGAGGGGGAAGGTGTTTCTTACCTCTTTGTTTAAACACTGCACATTAGCTCCAGCAGCCACCAACATTTTCATTGCCCCTAATGCCTTATCATTCAGAGCAAGCAAATGGAGAGCACTCTGCCCATGTTTTGTCTGCTGATTGAACAAAATATTCAGTAATCCTGTAGATGTAATAAAGAAACAAATCATCATCATTATTATCATCATCACCATCTTCATCCTCACCACTATCATTACCATCATCATCATCATCACCTTCAGTCTTAGTCTGGTCAGTTTGACTCCAGTAGTCCTAATTTAGTCACTTTTACTCTAGTAACACTAACCTGGTCAGTTAATTTCTCTTCTATTATGAATAAATAGCATTTTCTCACCCACTAGATGTAATCCACACATCATTTACATATTACTATACATGTCTCTCCAGGGCACGTCAACATAATGCTCCACCTTTCACGTAACAGTACACAAAAATGGATACTGCTTTCTTCATTTCTCTCCAGCTTCTATATCTACATTCAATATCTAGGTCCTATCCTTAGGATATGGATACATGTAGAGGCACATGGCCAAGTGGTTACGGTGTTGGGCCTCATAATGGTGAGGTCATGGGTTCAGTTCCTGAACTGAGCAGCTTTCTATGCTTTTGAATCAGGTACATTATTTCTCAATGCTCCTATCCACTTAGCTGATATTGAGTACCAGCTAAATGCTTGTGCAGCCCACTTTCTCTGCAACTGACACCACTTGACGTTCTACTAAGTCAAGGGGGAGTGGGACAAGAGAGTATCTATGTCTGCTTGTGACTACACAGGCACCTAAAATAATTAATGAAAACATGAGCATTATACAAGCAACCATGTCACACAAGCTTATAAATAACTGCAACGCTGTCTGCCATATCCTTACAGCAATATAACATAACAGTTACTTTGTAAGATTTAGTTTCACAGTGATTTTAGTAAATGAGTGATAAATCTATCCCTATATAGTTTCAGCTAACATTTTCAAAGTATGTATGTTACAAATAGTATAAACTTGATTTTTATTAGCCAAATTGATTCACTCTTTCTTTCTTTTCTTTCATTGTTTCTGTCTCTCTTTCTCTTGACTCAACAAAAGAGCCTCTGTATAGTACGTTGAGTTGCTACAACTGGCAGGCAAATCATCCTTATAACAGACCCTACTGTTTAAAATAAAGAACAACACACTGGACATTGCTGTGTCATTGTCATCCTTGTTATCATCATCATCACCATCATTTAACATCCGTTTTTCCATGCTGGCATGAGTTGGACAGTTTGACCAGAGCTAGAAAACCAGGCTCCATTGTCTGTTCTGGCATGGTTTCTATGGCTGGATACCCTTCCTAATGCCAACCACTCTACAGAGTGTACTGAGTGCTTTTTACATGAACCAGCACCAGTGCTTTTAAAGTGACGCCAGCATGAGTACTTTTTATACATATGCATGTATATAGTCCATGCTGTAAAGCAGTTAGCATTAGGAAGGACATCAAGGTGTAAATACCATACCAAAGCAGAAATTGGTGCTTAATGCAGTCATTGGATGTATCAAATCCATACCAGCATGGAACATGGATGTTAAATGATGATGATATATACATATATATGCATACAAACACACAATGGGCTTCTTTCAGTTTCTGTCTACCATATCTACTCATACAACTTTGTTTAGCCTGAGGCTATAGTAGAAGACACTTGTCCAAGAGGCCCACACAGCCATAACTACATTAACATGTATGCAGTTTATGCATGTATTGAGTTTTGAGCAATAACATATGTCCAAAAGTTTGCTTGCAGGTGCACACACACACACACACAAATGCACATGTATGTTCACACAAGCACACATACACAAAAAACAGTTTAGGATTGTATTTATAAAACTCACCTGGGCGCTCTTTAGCAAAGTTCAAGATGTCTCTAAGAAGATCAACATTTCGGTAATGTGCTCGACCATCCATGCCAACGGTCTCACAACTTGTGAGGAATGGTGTTAAACCTGCCCTGTTTTTAATTTTTAAATTCGGTTCCAGAATTTCAAGAATCTGAGGAAATTTCTTCACCATTACAGGATTATTTATCCGTATTGCCCTGATACACAGCAAGACTCGATGCAAAGCAGTGTCTCCTGTGTTGGTGTGTAGAACATTTATGTTATAACCTGCAGATGCCAACCACTTCAAAATATTTAATTTACCTATTAAAAAAAATCAAATATCATTATACAAAGATTTTGATTAATGAATAAAGAATGAGCTAATGAAGTAACTTCTATAAAGTTAGTTATATTGCTACAATTAAATTTCCAAAGAACTTATCAGCTTTCAAATTAAAAATTCAAAAAATCAGATGGGCTTTTGAATTAAATTGACAACAGGTAAGGAATTCTACTCAATATTAGCTAAATTTCACTAAATGAACACCTTGTGTTCAAAAATGGGAACTGTAGGAGTTTCAAAAGGTAAGCCTTAGGACAATTATGTCCACAAGAAAAGACTGACTGGTCTCAGTTGCTAATCATATAATTTTGACACATACACATAACACACTAATAATAAGCTTACATATATTGGGCAGTGCTGGTCTTACACATACACACACACACACACAAACATCCTCCTTACAACATCCAACTGATTGGCAGAAATTCATTTACCTATACACTAACAAATTGTAGCTAACTGATACACTATTTTCTGTCAACCACTTTGACAAGAGTCTATCCGCATCATTATCATCATTTAATGTTCATGTTGGCATAGATTGAATAGTTTGACAGGATCCAATGAGTCCAAGGACTGCATCATACTCCAGTGTCTGTTTTGGCATGGTTTCTAAGGTCGGATGCCTTTCTTAATGCCAACCACTACAGTGAATACAACACCAGATACATCACCATGCAGCATAGAAAACTACAAATCCCTAAGGAGCAGCATTACACTAGGTAACAAAGAGTAGGTCTCACCAATACTCTTCAAAACTTGTTAGCTGCATAACACCTTCATTGAAACCCACCTGAAGTACCTAACTCTTTTCTCTTGTCACACTTACTGTATCTTCACTTCACTGACTGCACCACTTTGCCCAAAGCATTCCTCTCCATAACTGCAGCCCTCTGAAACCTGTACTCCACTACCCACTATATTTCTCCTGCATGCACATATCAACCAATAAAAGTTCACACAGAACATCAATCACATTAACTTAGGTGGAGAGAATCTTCGCAGATAATGGGCATTGTAGCTCCACCTCCTTTAAATAAATAATGAAAAGAAAAATAAAGGTCACATATCTGTACCAGCCCATAGCAGTAGACATGCTAGTAACACCTGAAATACCAATTAGTTGTTTTCAACAAACTATTACTCAAATGGATGCTTCTGCAGTTACTGAATTACAACAATTAGCAGTACAGGTGAACAACACATGTGTCAATGTGTACATTGTAATTTAATGTGGAAAGAAACATTTTCTGGTCATATCTGATACTCTTACATCAGCAAACTAGCTGAGAGGCTAAATGTTAAACAACAGAATAAAAAGGATGACAGCTTTTAGCAAAGCTACTGCTATTTGCGTTCTCTACTCTGGAAGTAAGATCAAAACTGGAACTTACTAAGAATTGCTGCCCAGTGCATCAATGGGTATCGATATTCGGGATTCATATCAAATATGGCTGAATTTTTCCTCCAGTTCTTTTTCTGAAAGAAAATACAAAAAATATCAATTGTTTAATAAATAGGTAATTAATTTACTGATAATTTAGATAATTGGTTATCTGTTAGATAAAGAATGATGATTATGATCAAGACCTTTAGTGATATGCTGTGCTTGAGAAGACTTGTCAAGCCATGTGAAATCGTAGTTGTGGCCAATGCTAGTGTCATGTAAAAAGCATTTTTCAAGCATTGGGCTTCACAGAGACAAGGTGGCCGATGCCGGTAGCTTGTGAAAAACACCTTTTGAGTGTGAGCCTCACGGAGGTAATGTCGAATGACCAAGACCTTTGGCATTACGCTGTGCTTCAGAAGAAGACCCATCAAGTCAAGTAAAATCACAGTTGTGGCACTGGTGTCATGCAAATGGCACCCGTGCCAGTGGCACATAAAAGCACCCATTACACTCTTGGAGTGATTGGCATTAGGAAGGGCATCCAAATCAGAATGGAGTCTGGTGCAGTCTTCCAGCTTACCAGCTCAGATCAATCATCCAACCCATACCAGCATGGACAACGGACATTAAATGAGGATGATGATTCCAGTTTAGTACGGTCATTATGAAGCTTATTAATCTGACCTTAAAACCATGAGAGTGAGAAAATGAGAGGGAAAGAAAAAGAGAATAATGTTTGCAGGTTCTGTAATTTCTTACTGAACAACCACATGTGATTTGTTTATAGTGATCAAATGTTTGTGTTCACATAAGCTCACTCTCTCCATCAAATGAACATTACCTGTACAGGTGCACAATGTATCAGATGTCAGATGAAAAAATGATCACAGAGCAATGTGAAATAAAATAGTTTACTCAAGAACACAACGCAACGCCTGGTCTGGAAATTGAAACCATGATCTCAATCCTGAGTGCAACACCCTGACTACTAAGCCATGTGGCTTCAATATATATATATATATATATATATATATATATATGTATATGTATATATATATGTATATGTATATATATATATATATGTATATGTATATATATATATATATATATATATATATATATATATATATATATATATATATATATACATAGGCGCAGGAGTGGCTGTGTGGTAAGTAGTTTGCTTACCAACCACATGGTTCCGGGTTCAGTCCCACTGCGTAGCATCTTGGGCAAGTGTCTTCTACTATAGCCTCGGGCTGACCAAAGCCTTGTGAGTGGATTTGGTAGACGGAAACTGAAAGAAGCCCGTCGTATATATGTATATATATATATGTGTGTGTATGTTTGTGTGTCCGTGTTTGTCCCCCCAACATTGCTTGACAACCAATGCTGGTGCGTTTACGTCCCTGTAACTTAGCGGTTCGGTAAAAGAGACCAATAGAATAAGCACTAGAATAAGTACTAGTCCTGGGGTCGATCTGCTCGACTAAAAGCGGTGCTCCAGCATGGCCGCAGTCAAATGACTGAAACAAGCAAAGAGTATATATATATATGCGCAGAGAGAGAGAGAGAGAGAGAGAGAGAGAGAGAGAGAAAGACAGACAGAGATAGTTACATACATAGATGGACAGCCAGACAGAGAGATAAAGAGATAAAGAGATAAAGAGTATGACAAAATTGAATACCTCAGAAATGATACCAACCTCATAATAATTAATAGTGTTCAGGAAATTCTTGAAAGAAGCTGACTCCTTAAAGTCGGCAGCACCGTCATCACAGTTAAGAAGAGCTAAAAGTAGTTTGCTGTGTTTGTTGGTGCAGTATTTGTTACAGAATGGTGGACATTTGATAGGGTAGGCCTGCTCCTTCCTGAAAGTAGACCAAAATCACATAAGTTACTAGATATTGTCTATAAACCATTTTTGTTATTTATGACTTATGTACAAATAATAATAATAATTATTATTTACATTGGATGGATATGTGTCCTCATCTTCTTTGTTGTTACTACAACGTTTCGGCTGATTTACTCTCCAGCCTTCATCAGGTGTCCTGGTAGAATTCTGAGGCCAACCCTGGGTTCTCATTCCTAAGGTATCTTTTTGCTGATGTTATTATTATTATTATTATTTATTCAAGCGTAATGGTTAAGAGTGCAGGTTACTAACCCAAAGATTCCAATTCAATTCCAGGCAGTACCTTGAATAAAAAAATAATAATAACATCAGCAAAAAAATACCTTAGGAATGAGAACCCAGGGTTGGGTTCAGAATTCTACCAGGACACCTGATGAAGGCTGGAGAGTAAATCCGCCGAAACATGGTAACAACAAACCAAATGAGGACACATATCCTTCCAAAGTAAATAATGTACAGAATTCTTCATCTCTAAAATATAGAACAGAATAATAATAATAATAATAATAATTAAAGACCACTTCCATGCATGCATGAGTAAGACAGAGTTTATTTGAGGCAGATTTTCTACAGCCGGATGCCCTTCTTGTTGCCAACCTTCACCTGTTTCTAAGCAAGGTAATATTTGCCCATGGCAAACATGTTTCCACAGAATATTAAAAATGAATGACACCACTTGTATGACACAATGCCAAGACAAAACACACACAGGTGATGGGCTTTTTTCAGTTTCCAACTAACAAATCCACTCACAAGTCTTTGGTCAATCCAGGTCTATAGTAGAAGATGCTTGCCCAGTGTGCCATACAGTAGGACTGAACCCAGAACTATGTGACTGAGAAGTGAACTTGTTAATCACACAGCCACATCTGCATCTATAATGATTATTATTATTATTATGGCAGCAAACTGGCAGTATTGTTAAAATATTTGAAAGATAACTTGCAATATTTGCTCTAGCTATTTAACAATTAATATTTCATTTCACATTGCTCCAAGTTCATTCAGCTGACAAAAATGAGTAATCCTGCGAAAGACTGGTGCTCTGACCAAGTGGGGAATATACACCACAGAAACCAACCCAATGAATCTATATGACTTGGGAAGGATCTTTATCCTATCTTTTTTTTTCACTTGAATAGTAGACTTAATCTGCTGCCCAGTTTAACACCACTGCCCGGCACCTTGGATGCTTTTAGTAGAGTCCACCAATGCTTCTGGTTTGAGGATACCCTCCTCTGTCTCTCACCTGTAACAGGTCTTGAGCACTGCTCTTCTTCCTGGATTAAAAGATTAAGAAAAACCTAGTGATACCTTTTTTTGGCTTCATTTTTCCATGTAAGCTTTATTTTAATTAGAGGCAGAATCCACATCCACCCCCCTCGACCCTTCCAGTTGTCATCTACACTTCCCTACCTTCTCTACTCACCATCCACTCAACACTAGCTCTTCATTCATCATATTCACTGCTTCCCCCATTCATCGCACCTCACTTTTGTATATATTCTTGCAACATCTACCCATACACATTCCTGGCTCTTCTGCCCCATTCATTTTTGCTCGCCCTACACATTGAGGGGCCCAAACAGCTATCTCATCACTGTTATTTTTATATCTACCCTGCCCCACCCCAATCACACAAAATACCTCTAAAAACAATAATAATATTCATGAAAGTCAACAACAATGGCATTACCATCACCACCCCTGTTGCTATCACATCCATTTTCTAAACTGTTATGGGTTAAACAGTATGAAAAATAAAAAATGTTAAAATATGTCACATTAGCACTCATCTGAGTCTAGTACCATCACCTCATCAGTGAAGACCAACATTCTCAGAAAAAATCTCATTATTTCTCCCTCTTCCCATATTTACCTATGTCACAAATATCTTCCACCATCAGCATATGCCTTTTATGCCACCCTGTCTACATACAGCTCTGAGAAGTAAGCACATAATTTTTCGTCTTCCTCTGTTTATCACTTTTTGCAAACAGATCACAAATGATTACACTGTGTAACAAATTTTTTATTTTTTTATATCTTTGGTCAGTAAGTGTTATTTCCTATTTGCTTCTATCTAGAAATCAAAGGAAACGACTACTATCCCCTTCAAATTTTGCGTTTGTTTTGAAACTGAAGTGTCTTCCATCACATTTCACACAAATTCAGTGTTGAGTTGCTGAAGTAGAAATATCGTTATAGCAAATATTCTGCTCAGTACCACAGATTTGCTTGTCAGTTGCTTGATCTTAACCACTTGAGCATGTCCATTACTAGCTGATAATATGTGCATCACAAGCAAGAGTAATGGGGGAACATCATAGCCGTATGTTGAAGGATCTTTTGGGGTCTGAATAAATGTAACAAATGCAAAGTTTGATCAAAATAGCCATTTTTCATAATTTTTAAGGGTAAGGAAATAGGAAATAACAGTTGCTACCCAAGGACAAAAACTGTGTTATACCAGCATTATTTGTTATTTTAAAAGTATTTAAGCAAACACACACTTTTGACAGTCATGTCTACATACAGCCTTGACTGTGTATACTGTAATAATACCCTAGCTGGTTAATAAAACATAGTTCATTCAGCTCTACTTACAGGAACGATGGCAGGTCTGCATCTGCTGTATGAATGGGTGGTGTTTCAGCAGGGGTCAAGGGTTCATTCCTAGAGAGAAAATATACCACAACATTAATACACTGCTTCTAAACAGTTTCAATAGTGGTGATGCCATGAGTGAAGTCTGGTCTGGAAATATGGAGGGAACTGCTTATGTACTTCAACAGTTGTGATGGAACTTTTGACAGCTAGCGGTTGAGGGGAAATGGTTATTGATGTGGTTTAGTCTCAAATCAGCGCTGACCACCTCATCTTTTATTCAGACATAGTACATTCAGGACCACATTATCTGATGTGTCGTTTTAAGATGGTAGGATGTGATTTGAGAGAGATTCAACTGCTATTTCTAGTAGAATGAACATATGCATAGAAGCTCCCTTGCATGATGAAGATAAGTTACCCACTGAACACTGAGATTAATGTAATTGACTTACTCCTCCCTCAAAATTGCTAGCCTTGTGCTAAAATTTGAAACCATCATTAGCGATTTAAGGTAGTGAGCTGGTGATGAGATTTAAGGTGGTCACTCTGTCATACTCTAATCTCTCATCACCTGGCACAAAGCCACCTCCTCCAGTATTTTCCTCTCTAAAAGGATCTTTGTTTTGTAAGTTACTTGGTGACCTTGCCAATGCTGGTACCACATAAAAAGCATCTAATTCACACAGCAAAGTGGTTGGTGTTTGGAAGTGCATCCCAGCAGTAAAAACATCAGGCCAAAGCAGACCTCACCAGTCCTTATGCCATGTAAAAAACATCCAGCCATAAAAATCATGCGAAAAGAGACAGTGGAGCTTGGTGCAGTCCTCTGGATTGCCAGCTCCTGTCAAACCATCCAATTCATGCCAGTATGGAAGATAGATGATCTGTTTCAGTCATTTGACTGCAGCCATGCCAAAGCACCGCCTTTAGTCAAACAAATCGACCCCAAGGACTTATTCTTTGTAAGCCTAGTACTTATTCTATCGGTCTCTTTTGCTGAGCACCACTAAGTTACAGGGATGCAAACACGCTAACATCGGTTCTCAAGCGATGGTGGGGTACAAACACAGACGCACACACACAAATATATATATTTATATATATATATATATATATATATATATATATATATATACAAACATATATCATCATCATCATCATCGCTTAACGTCCACCTTCCATGCTAGCATGGGTTGGACGATTTGACTCAGGACTGGCAAACCAGAAGGCTGCACCAGGCTCCAATCTGATCTGGCAGAGTTTCTACAGCTGGATGCCCTTCCTAACGCCAACCACTCCGAGAGTGTAGTGGGTACGTTTGGCTTCTTTTGGTTTCTGTCTACCAAATTCACTCACAAGGATTTGGTCAGCCCGAAACTATAGTAGAAGACACTTGCCCAAGGTGCCACGCAATGGGACTGAACCCAGAAACATGTGGTTGGGAAGCAAGCTTCTTACCACACAACCACTCCTGTGCCTGTATATATATATATATATATATATAGGGTGTGGTGAATAAACTGTTGCCTAAATTACATAAAAATGAAAATAACATTGACATCTCATTTTAACAGATATCATCATCATCATCGTTTAACGTCCGCTTTCCATGCTAGCATGGGTTGGACGATTTGACTGAGGACTGGTGAAACCGGATGGCAACACCAGGCTCCAATCTAATTTGGCAGAGTTTCTACAGCTGGATGCCCTTCCTAACGCCAACCACTCAGAGAGTGTAGTTGGTGCTTTTACGTGTCACCCGCACGAAAACGGCCACGCTCAAAATGGTGTCTTTTATGTGCCACCCGCACAAGCCAGTCCAGGGGCACTGACAACGATCTCACTCGAAAATCCTACGGGAGCCAGTCAGGCGGTACTGGCAACGGCCACGCTCAAAATGGTGCATCTTATGTGCCACCCGCACAAGAGCCAGTCCAGGGGCACTGGCAACGATGTTACTTGGCTTGCCGGGTCTTCTCACGCACAGCACATTTCCAAAGGTCTCGGTCAGTAGTCATCGCCTCGGTGAGGCCCAATGTACGAAGGTCTTGCCTCACCACCTCAGCCCAGGTCTTCCTGGGCCTACCTCTTCCACGGGTTCCCTCAACTGTTAGGGTGTGGCACTTTTTCACGCAGCTATCCTCATCCATTCTCACCACATGTCCATACCAGCGCAATCGTCTCTCTTGCACACCACAACTGATGCTTCTAATGTTCAGCTTTTCTCTCAAGATACTTACACTCTGACGGGTATTCACATTGACATTACACATCCAACGGAGCATTATATAAAAATATCTTGAAATACTAAAGAGTAAGTTTATTCAATAAAATTGCCATTGGCTTCAACCACGGCCTCCAGATGACTTCAGAATCTCCTGCAACTCTTCTGGACAGTCTCCTTGTTTAAGTTGGTGAATGCTGCCATAATCCTTGCCTTCAGTTCATCTTTGGTGTTACAAGGAGTTTTGTTGGTCTTTCGCTCAACTGCACCCCACACATAATAATCAAGGGGGTTGCAGCCTGGGGAGTTAGGTGGCCAGATGTTAGGGGTGATGTGTTGCAGAAATTGTCTGACCCTGACTGGGTTCTCCTGCTTGTGTGACATGGTGCAGAGCCCTGTTGCCAGACATAGGGTCTTCCAGTAGCCACCCTCTTGATCCAAGACAGCACTACTTCCTTCAGCCACTTGATGTAGGCCTCTGTGTTGAGTCTGAGGCTGTGTGGGAAGATGAATGGAGGCATAACGTCGCCATCACTAGTGATCACTCCAAACACCATGATATTGACTGGATGTTTGATTTTTATCACTCTCAGTACATGTCCTCAGAATGACACCCAAACACTCTGAAATGTTTGCATTGGAGCTTCTGGCGCAAATGCCAAGCAGTACCACATGTTGTTTCCAAATTCCTGGCAGAGTGAATTGCATCATGGTGTTGTTTTGCTCAAGGACACTGCCCAACTGACCTTACTATACTGTGCAGTTGACAAAATCAAAACAAGCAATGTGCATGCACAAAATAAAAAATATAAAATGGCAACAATTTACCCATCGCACCCTGTATATATATATATATATATATATATATATATATATATCTCCATTTATAAATACATACACACACACATATATATATACACACACAGAGTTTTCAGTTCCACCACAAAATCCCACTCCCACCCTAATATAATTCATTGTTGCCATGTATCTCCTCTATAGCAAGAAATCTGTTCCTTTTTCTCTATAATGTAACACTGCCTCCCATCTCCTTTACTCCCAGAAAGTTGAAGGTTTTTTTTTTAATTTTGCAAGTCACACTTCAACCACACTAGTGTTGGTGCCAACAAAAATAGTATTTAGTACAATAGGTGGTTGGCATTAGGAAGGACATCCAGCCTTTGAAAGTATGCCAAAGAGAACATTAGAGATCAATGCAGTTTCCCTACCCATTGGACCCTGTCAAACCGTCTAACCCACATCAGTATGGAAGATGGATGGTAAATGATGGTGATGGTACCCACATACACTCACACACACTCAAGAATAGAATCCTGAACTTACATCATGGTTGGTAGACTTGGAGATAGGTTCAAATTGTCAATTTTTGGAGTGCTAGTTACTTCGTTATTTCTGAAAATAACAATAACAATCATGAATTATGTACAAAAGTTGTAATAAAATAATATTAAACATATCTGAGACAGAAATGATCAACAGGAGTTTAACCCTGTCTCTATCACTAGCTGGGTGACGAGGTTATTAATTGCACAATAAAATTATCAAGATCATGACCATCATAATTTTAACACCCATTTCTCCATGCATACACATGCACATGTGATATTTTTTATCTTTTATTTTGTTTCAGTCATTAGACTGTAGCCATGCTGGGGCACTACCTTGAGGAATTTTAGTCAGACTAGTCAATTCCAGTACTTATTGTCTTTTCAAGCCTGGTACTTATTCTATTGGTCTCTTTTGCCAAACTGCTAAATTATGGGGACTTAAACATTACAATAACGTTTGTCAAGCAGAGGGGGACAAAAATAAACACACACGACAGGCTTCTTTCATTTTCCCTCTACCAAATCCACTCACAAGGCCTAATGGTTTTGTAGAAAACACTCTCCAAAAGCGCTGTGCAGCAGGAGAGAACCCAGAACCATGTGGTTGGGAAGCAAACTTCTTACCACACAGCCATGCCTGTGCTTATATATATAAAACATCTTTTTTTTTTCATTGGTAGGGAAATGGTCCATTTGGGGTAGAATACTGATGACAATTTCATCAATAATTCAGGTATTGTAAAAAAGAGCAGTTAAGTGCTCAGTACATTGTTTCATGATATCCTCACGATCCATTAAGACAAAGGAATCGTCCTTAGATGCAAGAAGTTCTATAGATAAAGACTGAGGACTAACGAGTTGTTTGATTAAGTGATATATTGTTTATGAGTCTTTACTGAATTTTCTCAGAAACACCTGACCACTACTAGCTTTTCATTTGTTGTATTTTGCACTGGAGTAATGATTTTTTCACCCCTCTGAGACACTACAGTAAAGACTTTTGATCTTTATCTGGTACACTGAGATATTTTTGGGCATAGCATGTTTTTTATCTTAAAGAAGTTAGAGCTCAACAGATCATTTTCATGAAACCAATCCCAATGTTTTTCTAAAACCAAAACCAACAACCCAAACATTGTAGACCTTGGTTTGAAACTGATCCCAAGTTCTATCAAATTTAACTTCCTCAATAGCTTTCTGAAGATTTTCACGCACATTAGGGTCCTTTAATTTCAAAACAAACCATCCAATCCATGCCAGCATTGAAAGCGAACATTAAATGAAGATAATGATTTTATTTTGTGCATGATATGGAGTTTCAATTTGGTATGTTTGTGTCTCTTTGTCTTGACATTGCATGATAGTTGTAAATGAGTACCATTGTCACCCAAGCAGTGTCATTCATTTCCAATACTGTAAAAACATATGTGGCTACGGACAAATATTAATTTACTTGGAAACAGGTGAGGCTTAACTTAAGAAACTCCATCCAATCACGCAAGCATAGAAAAGTGTACTTTAAAACAATGAGGATGACTTTCATAACTAGCACATCTGCTTACATTATTATAACTACCTCTACTTGAACTACAAGGGACATTCCAGAAGTTTTGAAACTTTTTTTTCAAGTAAGACATTTATTAATTTTTTTTTTAAAAAGCACAAAACTGTAACCTTCTTCACAGTAGAATGCTCTAACTTCAAGGTACTTGTAATTCTCTAGCCACTTTGTGAAGGCCCCATAGAAGTCCTCTGAAGTTGTCCAGGATCCTTGTCACAGCCTCCTTCATCTTCTCAAAATGACTGCCCCTAAGGTTTTTTGGGGAAACAACAAATAGTCACAAGGAGCAAGGTCTGGACCGTAAGGAAGGTAGTGAACAGTTCTGATGTCCACCTCTGTCAAGTAGTTAGTTAACAGGATGCTTGTCACTGAGCACCTGAGGAACAAATATTACACAAATTTTGCACATGCTCAGATCTCCATGAATAAATCAGTGTACAATTGCCACACCAGCTCCAAACTATATACTATATTGTCTTTATAGACACGACAGTCTTCATCCAGAAAATTGAGAATTTTCTCAACAAGCTCTCATGTTCTACCATCCCTCTTCCCTTCACCCTCTTGTCATCTCTCATCTCTTCTCTACTGTCCTTCAATCTCTTGTGCCTGTGCCAGTGGAGATGTTAATCCATAAGCAGTCAGAACATTTCATAAGTTTCTGTAGCATTTTTGTCCAATTTAACACAAAACTTCTTTGCATAGTAAAATTCCAAACATCCTGACTGCCTTCTCTAAACTAGTTGGCTGTGACAAGCAGTGTTTAGTAGGGTGTGTTCAAAGTGTTGTTACAGCCATCTCCTTCAATCTGGAATAACAAAAGTTGGCAGATCAGCTTTTTAGATGGATAGTAATGATACTTAAATTACAATAATCTAAGACAGTTATAACTGCCTCTCCTCAAAAAGTCTTAAAACTTCTGTAATGCACTTCATATCTTCACAATCACCTCCCTCTACCATCAATACGAGTACTGCCACATACACCATCAATTTTCCTCAATACAATCATTGCAAGAAATGCCATGTACATCACCACCACCACAACCACGACTTCAAAAAGAATGTGAAAGAATCTCAATTACATTGGTTGTCTCGAAGATCTTGGAGGTGAAGATGTCTGTTGTCTCAGTCTTTTGGATCTTCTATAATAGAAAAGAAAGTGCCTTAAGTCAATATATATATATATGTATATGTATATATATATATATATATATATATATATATATATATATATATATACACACACACACATATATATGTTGTTGTTTGTTTTGATGTCAAGTTATATATATATAAAAATAAACAACAGGGGACCAGAGTAAATGTGGAAATCTATTGCACTTGATAGGATGCATCAAGCTAAGTAAAATCACTGTCTTGCATACATACAGGCTTGTCCCTTTCAGGTGCCAGTGCCACATAAAAAGCACCTGTGCTGGTGCTGCATAAACACACCCATGCAGGTGCTGCATAAATACACCTGTGCCAGTGTTGTGTAAATGCACCAGTGTCAGTACTGCATTAACACACCTATGCCAGTGTTGCATAAACATATCTGTGCCAGTGGCACATAAGCACCCGACACACTCTGTTAGGTGGTTGGTGTTAGGAAGGGCATCCAGCATTAAAAACCATGTCACAACAGACAACAGGAGTCTGGACAGCTCTCAGCTGGCCAGCTATGTCAAACCATCCAACCCATGCCAGTATGGAAAGTGAATGTTAAACGATGATGATGATGATATATATATATATATATATATATTTCGTTTTTGGATTTGGTTTGCAAGGTTTTTTATGTGATTTCGTGTGTTGAAGCACATTCTGTTGTGTCTGGGGAGAGTCATTTTCTTATTGTGCCTTAAAATTTAATACACTCACCGGTAAAATTTCCACTTATTTTAGGAAAATAAAAAGAAAATTAAGTGGAAATTTTACCGGTGAGTGTGTTAAATTTTAAGGCACAATAAGAAAATGACTCTCCCCAGACACAACAGTATATATATATATATATATATATATATATATATATATATATATATATATATATAGAGAGAGAGAGAGAGAGAGAGAGAGAGAGAGAGAGAGAGAGAATCAACAGATGAGATCCAGAGATTCTCAATGTGGAAAACACTTCATAGCGCTCAGATAATTTGAACTTACACTCTGATATCTTTACCAGTCTGTGGACTAAAGAGTAGGTATAAGGGGAACCTAGGTGAGCAGACATGGAGATAGTTATGGGAATAAGCAAATAAAACTGCCTGGGTTTGATATACAAAATATATATACATTTATACATGTCGAAAGCAAAGACTGAAAATTTTCAGACGATGAATGTTCAAGTATAAATATATATTTATATGTTAATAGAGCAAACTTACACCAATTACAAACAACAGAGGAAATTAAAGGGGAGAAGGTATGATGTTATAAGTATAACAGCTGTTTCTGGGGGCTCAGATGTTGGCAGATGTAGTTCACCAGAATATGCAACCAGTAATGGAAGCAAATAAACATTGGATGAATACTTATTGTCTGAAAAGTTTCAGTCTTTGCTTTCTCTCTCTTTACATGTATATATATTTTCTATATCAAACCCAAGCAGTTTCTTTTATTTGCATAGCTGTCTCTCTCTCTACCCAATATATATATTGGTCATCCCATAAGTAATGCGGTTTTTTTCAATTGCATGAACTAAAAGTTGGAGGAGGATGGGATAAACTACTGCATCAACTTGCTATAAAAGCAGGTATAATTTTACATTGTCCTTATTCTTAGTACAAGTTTTGAAGAGAGCAGTTCAATTTTAACAGTTATTTTTTCAAAACTATAATGGAAGTGACAAAGGAGCACATTTGGCATATTTTGCTTTATGAGTTCAATAAAGGCAACAATTCAATGGAAAGTGTGAGGAATATTAAATGCAGTATATGGGGATTGGATAACAAGCCTAAGCCAGTCTCAACTGTGGTTCCAGAAATTCTAAGCCAGAAACTACAGCCTAGAAGACGAGCCTCATCCTAGAAGATCTGTAGAGCTCAACGAGGACTTCCTGCAAACCCTAGTGGAACAAAATCCCATTGTAACTGTTGAAGAACTAGCAGAGAAGCTTGGATTTGGTCATTCAACCAGTCATTCAAGTCAGTGTTAGAAGAAAAACAACCATCTTTGGCTTCAAGACAAAAGGTGTTCTTTCATCAGGATAATGCTCGGCCACATACAGTTGAGGATGACATTCCAAATGCTGGAGCAGTTTGAATGGGAAATGATGCCCCACCCACCAAATTCGCCCTATCTGATTATCAAAATCATTTGGGCAGAAAAAATACAAATTCTGTAGACGAGGTCAGAACAGTAGTGGAAGAGTATTTTCGTTACAGACAAGTGAATTTTGGAAGAGAGGCTTTGCAAGTCTACCAGATAGATGGAAGAGCTTTGTAGAAAATGAAGGAGAGTATATTTTAGATTAAAAAAGAACTTTATCTTAATTTTGAAAAATAAAAGAAGTATAAAAAAAAACCCTGATAAGGACCAGAAGTTCTATGAGTGCGGAATCATGAAGTTACCAGAGAGATAGCAAATGGTCACCAAACAAAATGGAAAATATATAAGTGATTAAAGTTCATTCCTTGTATGAAAAAAATGACTTTTATTTCATACTAAAAAACTGAAATTACTTTCTTGCCAACCCAGTATATACATATATATGAAGGTGTGTGTGTGTGTGCACACGTGTATCATCATCATCATCATCATCGTTTAACGTCCGCTTTCCATGCTAGCATGGGTTGGACGATTTGACTGAGGACTGGTGAAACCAGATGGCAACACCAGGCTCCAATCTAATTTGGCAGAGTTTCTACAGCTGGATGCCCTTCCTAACGCCAACCACTCAGAGAGTGTATATATATATATATAATAATAATAATAATAATAATAATAATAATAATAATGATAATAATAATAATAATGCTTAAAACCTAACCTAGTTGGAATGATGGAGTCAACGATAATAAATGAAGGTATGCCTCTTGTAGTGCTGACAACGATACGCCCTCTGTGTTATTTGGTTAACTAGGCGATTCTTAAAGAACAGAATATGGAAAAGCTCCAAGTTACAAAGAGGACAAAAATCCCTACCTTTGTCGTAGGGAACTGAGGTAGCCAGTATAGACCATTCCAAAGAGAATTGCTTATTGCAATCTTTCAGTTCCCAAATAAATTTACTTAGGCCGGTGGTGCTAGCTTTATTCCTATCCCTAAATGACGTATAATGATTCAATATTCTCTTGGAGACCTGCGTCGATGAGCTACCTACGTAAAATGAGACATTACCTTGCATTGATAAACCACATTCTTGGTCCTTCTATTCGCACTTAAAAACTTAATTCTATTAGGATTTAATTCCGAGATGCTAATCTTATTATTGTTACAGATATTGTTGTGATTCATAATATTGTACATACTACCTATATTAATACCTAAATGATTATTGCCATCATTTGCGTGTGTTAAATTATTGGAGTAATTATTATTGTTAATATATATATATATATATATTTCTTAAACAATAGATACTTACACTTTATTCCCTGAAGTAGACTGAACCTTGGAAATTGATTTGCTCACCCTCAGGTTGGAGCTGCAAGAGATGAAACAGAAAAACAATAAGAACAATGGAATTTAGTTGTTACACAAGCACAAGGATTTGGATCTACTGAATACAAATATGACTCAGTGTTTCTCAAAGGATTTAGTGACATAAAATATTAATTTCTTACATAGGTGCAAAGCTTCAGATTCACAAGAAAATATTAAATAGGATGTTGTGGCATTCATTCAAATCTTTCTCATGAACATTAACAGTGAAATTATAACCAGAAACCTATTTTTATGTTATATCTTTTCTCTGTCTCTTTCTTCTATTTCTATAATAACTTCTGTGTTCCTCAATTCCGCAATTAGCATTGTTTGTACCACCTTTGTCCAAGCTCACCTAATGCACTTCTTCTCATCAACATAATGTGCCTCGATCTTAGATCCCATACTAAGTACTTCCACTAGAATTGCAGCCCTATGCAATATCGTCTTTTCTTTTACAGGCATCAACCTTCATATAAGGTTGGATCTTGTGCTTGAAAAATTTAAGTTCATCATACAAAAGTGAGCTGAAAAATAAAACTCATAAACCCACAGTCTCGTAAAGCAGGTCTTCATAAAGTGAGATATCACTGTACACTCTTTCAATTTCTATCCACCCTCATTCCCTGTCCTTTTGTCTCATTTACCCTGAAACCTTATCACCTCTATTTAATTTCATTTTCTAGCTCTACCTACCTCGGTTACTCTCACCCACTCTTCTATGATCCTTTCTACTATACCCACAAGGCCTGAAATTTTGAATTTGAACTCAGAATGTAGTGGCAGACAAAATACTGCTAAGCACATCGCCTGTCATGCTAACGATTCTGCTATAATCTGATTAGCCAAGTAGCTCCTCTACAACAAGAAACCCATTCTGTTGTAACCCCTTTCGTAGTTTAAAGCTTCATTGCCTAGCATAAGGCTGCCTTTTGTTGCAGCACTACTCAGTGAAAAGGGATCTGAGACTGTGTGGTGACCTCAATGGTGTTGGTGTCACACACACAAAAAAAAAAGAAACTACTTAGTACATTCTGTAAAGTGATCAGCATTACTAAGTGTATCCAACCATAGAAACCATGCCAAAGTAGAAATGGGAGCCTGATTCTCAGATCCATGAGATACTGTCAAACCATCCAACTAATGTCAGCATGGATGATGATGATGCATAAGATAAACTCTTGTATGACTGTAGCAAAACTATCTCAGAAAGGAAAACAATAAACACTTACTTCATTTTTGTCCTGAACTGTGTGGCTGGACTAATAGAGTTAGTTTTAGACAACTTCTTTTTCAATGACATTGTAATGCTTTTCTTCTCAGAACCTAGTTTATTCACTGCAGTTCTCTCATGCCTAGCTTTGAGAATTTTCCTTCTAGTTCTTCTTCTAGGTGTTGAACATGTAGAAAGTCTTTTTGATGTATCCATCACTTTTTTTGTCCTTTGAGATCTCTTCCTCTTGCGAGGGAGTGCTTTTTGTTTGACCGGTGATAGTCTTGTTTCATTCTTTGGGAGCAGTGGTGATACAAATCCATTCCGAAGAAAACCATTTTGAACAATAGTCTTCTTGGAAATTTGGACCTTTGCTGGTGTAGAAGTGGTATGAGGAGTTTTATGAGGAGTTTTATGAGGAGAGCCATTCATTTTTACATTTACAGCGCTTTTATTCATATTTATTTTACAGTTTCTTGTCGCCGGACGAGATGGCAATGAGAGTGAGGCTGCCATTATTATCCCGGCAGTGGATTCTTTGTGAAACTTATTTTTAGTGGAAGTTATTAAGACCAATAGACAGTTTGATTTAAAGAGGCAGTAGCATTTTTAGCTACCTGGTTTACTTAACTGATGCTTGGAATTTCAACACCAACAGACTTATTATCTGTGGTGTAATAAATTCTCTTACATATCTTCTGTTTGAGAAGGCTAGGATTAGTACTGATGCCATTCAACAGCATCCTACTTGAGGTTCTTTCATAATGCTGGTTTTGTTCTTTTGGTTGTCTATTTTTCTGATCCTTGTAAACCAAATCCTCCAGACTTAAATTACCAGGATCTTGAACTCTGGAAAATATTTTTAAAATGACAGAAATTTTAGGAAAATTGCTTATAGAAACAAGTGTAAACAAACAAATATGTATGTACAGATGTATTTTATGGAAACAAATGTAAACAACATGTATTATATATATATATATATATATATATATATAATGTAAACAACATGTATTATATATATATATATATATATATATATATATATATATATAATGTAAACAACATGTATTATATATATATATATATATATATATATATATATAATATAAACAACATGTATTATATATATATATATAAATGAAAAAAATGTATATATATATATGTTTTATATACATATAGGCATAAGAGTGGCTGTGTGGTAAGTAGCTTGCTTACCAACCACATGGTTACGGGTTCAGTCCCACTGCATGGCATCTTGGGCAAATGTCTTCTACTATAGCCTCGGGCCGACCAAAGCCTTGTGATTTGATTTGGTAGACGGAAACTGAAAGAAGCCTGTCGTATGTATGTATATATATATATATATATATATGTATGTGTGTCTGTCCCCCCACCATCGCTTGACAACCGATGCTTGTGTGTTTACGTCCCCGTAACTTAGCGGTTCAGCATAAGAGACCGATAGAATAAGTACTAGACTTCCAAAGAATAAGTCCAGGGGTTGATTTGCTTGACTAAAGGCGGTGCTCCAGCATGGCCACAGTCAAAAGACTGAAACAAGTAAAAGAGTATATGTGGATAGCAGAAGTGATATTGCATCAGACAAAATACCTAGTAACACTTGGTTATGTCCATGTTCTGAGTTCAAATTTTGCTTTCACATCATTTCAAGCCTGATAAAACAGGTATCAATCACGTAATATAATTGACTTATATAATGTGGTGAGCAGGTAGAACCATTAGCATACTGGACAAAATGCTTAGTAGCATTTTGTCTATCTTGATGTTCTGAGTTCAAATTCGGCCAAGAATGACTTTGGCTTACATCCTTTCGGGGTCGATAAAATGAGCATCAGTTGAACACTGGGGGTCGATGTAATCGATTTACCCCTCCCCCACCCCAACCACAAAATTGCTGGTCTTGTGCCAAATTTTGAAAGCAATATAATTGACTTGTATCTTTGAAGGTGGTAAGGTAGTGTTCTAGCAGTAAAAGAAAAGAAGGAAAAAACACTGCATATGTGCATACACGCCGACTGGTTAGCATTCATTCTTAATATATTCTAGCACAGTGTTTTTCAACTGTTTTTTGGCCTATGTATCGGTTTTAGTCGTGAGCCTGATGGACCAGGACAAATATGCAGCTAAAGAACAAGCTGATAGAAATATGAACAATGGAAAACAAGTGTGTGTGTGTGTGGATATGGATATGAACGTAATTTGTGTATATGTGTATACGTGATTAGGCGCGCGCGAGAAGAGAATATGGATGTGCACGTGTATATGTGAGAGAGAGAGAGAGAGAGAAAGCTGACGAATTACTACGTTTATAAATATAACCAATATCATCACGATCAATAAAAATAGAAAAATCAACCTCTCGTTAAAAGTAGCTCGACACTATTATTGTTGTTTTGATTGACCAGAAGAGGGCGAAAGACGAAGAACAAGGAGTTGTCATGGCTGAATCACACACACACACACATAATGTCACTCGACTGAACACGCTTCAATTCCTACGGGCATACCTATACAAGAGTGCCCCACCCCGAATTTGTTACCTCATGATTTTTAGAAAAATGAATGTTTTTTAATGAAATCTTCAACAAATACGTTTCAGATGGTGTAGATCACGATTATATCGGAATTTAATGTGGATGGGGGGGGGAGGTTTACTATGCACATATGTACCCAACTACGAAGTGAAACGTGAAAAAAAGATTGTGAAAAATAATGCACGTCCACCAATTTTGTTTTCTCACTTTACATTAAATTCCGATATATAATCATAATCTACATCCCCTGAAGAGTATTTGCAGAAAATTTCATTTAAAATTATCCATTTTTCTGAAAGTTATGAGAAAACAGAAGACTCGCGAATTATACGAAACTCCACAGCCACCCGAATTATATGGAACTTCACAACCACCCTCTTCAAAAAAACATTTCACAACAGATTTCAATATAATTATAATCTACACTATCTGAACGGTATTTGCAGAAAATTTCATAAGAAAATACAAAGTTTTTAGAAAGTTATGAGAAAATAAAGTCGGTGAGAGGTACACATATGTATTCCTTCCTACGTACTTGTGGGGTACCTTTATTCGGGTTGAAAAGATCGTTTTATATGACCTCACGAACATGAAAACATTTCCTTCAAGCTTTTGTTCTTTCAATTTTCTTATTCAATGCCTCTATTTTCGACTCCAAAATTACAACCAATTACAATATACGTGGACAGAGAAAAGAAAACATAAAAAGACGTTTGGCGGAGTTGTCAGGCATGCAACCCACCCTTTCCGGCTTTTCTCCCCACCACCCTCAATTCCAATGTTTTCCACAAAGGAGACTCTGATTTTGCAAAAATAAATAAATAAATAAACAGCATTTCATAATTCCAATTCCCCTCAGGCTGTTTTCGTTCGTTTATTTGCAAACCAAAAGGGATGCATAGATTTGGCTGTTATTTTTAGCATGCAGAGAGACCACATTAAGTACATTTCATGCGCTGGCTGGAAAATCATTTACGCATTCGCAAATGAGCGAATGCATTAAAAACATTCGAAATATTAGTGTGGATGTATGACAAGGTGGGAATTTTTTTTCTTTTAGAATCAAGATCTCCGTATTTTGCTACGTAGAACGTCAAAAATTTTGAAAAAAAAAAAAAAAGGAGTGGGGGGGGGGATAATATTGAAATTTTGAAATGCTGTTTTTTAAAAAATTTATTTTTGATGATGTACAAAATTAGAATCCGAAGAAATAAAATAAGAGGGGTTGAGTGCATGCTCGATACCCCCGCCAAACCTCCTGTTTTAATGAAACAAAATTCTAACCATGAAATTAACAATTTTTCTAATTTTGGCACAAGAATGATGGATTGGTGCTTATTTTATCGATCCCAAAATAAAAGGCAACGTCGACCTCGGCGGATTTTGAACTCAGCCAAGCCAGAAAAAATGTCCTTAAGCATTTCGTCCAACGAGCTAACGATTCTGCCAGCTCGCTGCCAAACGTTTCAAGTTTTGGCACAAAACGGTGGTGTTGTTTTTGTGGGTTCACTGGAACTATACGAGCCAATTCCATTTTTAAATAGAACCATTTGATTCTACTGATAACTCAACCAATGTATATGTGGGTAAGAGACTATCCGCAGAACGAAATGACTTTTGAATTACAATTGAATTGCAATACTGTGGTGGATTGGATGATGCTGGATGTCCCATTACCGTGGAAATAGACGAATCCAAATATATGCATCGGAAATATCAGAGGAGAGTGGAATGAAAGGTATTTGGTGTTTAGTGGAGTAGAAAGGGGTACAAGAAAATGTTGCTCGATGGAAGTCCCCGATCGCATGCGCGAAGCATTTAGGCCCCATTATAAAGCATTGGATATTGCCAGGACCTGTTTGATATCTAATGTGTGGGCTTCGGTAACTTTTACACTCAAGAATTTGTCAACCATTCACTCAATTTTGTTGATCCAAATGATGACAGCATCCATACAGACACTACGGAAGGGCTTTCTAAGAAGAAATGTAGATGTCAATATGGAACTAGTGATAATTTGTTTACATTATGTCTTCTCTCCATTAGTTATGTGACATCGTTTACGTAAAATTATGGGACGTCATCACTTCCGGTTTCTATAGCAATTTTCTTGCACATTTTTTTTTACGACGGTAAACTGCATGTTAGCCGTATTTTATCGACTCCAAAAGAATAAAAGGCAAAAATTTGAAGTGAGACAGAAAAGAGCCAAAGAAATACAGCTAAGCATTTTTCCCAACACGCTAACAATTCTGCTAGCTGGTCGCTGGTATAAGGCCATAAATTCAAGGTGGCGGACGGATTATTTGATTAAGTCGAACCAGTTCTTGACTGGTATTTATGTTATTGACCCCTGAAGCGGGGAAGGCAAAAAATTGACCTTAGTGAGATTTGAACTCATAAAGTAAAGGACATTAATAGCTATTGCAAGATCAATCCAGTCGATAACCTTAATACTTAAGAAAAAAGGAAATTTAAACAATTAGAAATGCAGGTACTACTAAAGCAGCGCGGACCCGAACGCGCTAGCTAGTCTTGAGTGGTCGATCCTAACCCTAACCCTAAACACGTATTCATTTGCACACGCGGGTTAGGGTTAGGGACAGGGTTAGGGTTAGGATCGACCACTCAAGACTAGCTAGCGCGGACGCGCGACTGCGCGTTCGGGTTCGCGCTGCTTTAGTAGTACCAGAAATGCATTTACTTCCAAAGTAGTGGTTTATACGAGACAGGAGGTATGATCTATTTGCAAATGGTGTATAAATGCTATTAACATGTACAGAGAGTAACAGTTATTAAATGAGTGAACTGTAGTTTCTGTTTGGAAACGAAATGCTTTTTACTGTTTTACGTTAATGATTTATAGCGATGGTTTTCAATGGAAAGCATGGCAATATTGTAGTGGATTTCATCAGAATGGGAGTACGTTACAAATGAATAAAACTTGCAATAAGGTAATAATTGACGCTTTAATTAAACACACACACACACACGTACATATATACAACCTGTTGCATGGTCGGGTCATCGGCAAACCTACCAAGCTTGGTTGGTAAGGAGGATGTTTTCCGTTGGACACTATGCAGGAAAAAATACAAAACAAAACAAAACCTGCCAAAGAGCAGATGAACTGAGTAGTCAGCGGTCATTCAATAGACCGGAGTGACAAATCCCCCACTCCTAGTTTTTGTTTAGACATCTTTCTAGAAGGAAATCCCCAAATAACACTCGCTCATTGCAAAGCCGAAGATCTGGCTCTTGCTGGTTTCTAGACTATTTAGCTTTGTAGGTGAGTCTTAGCTGTGTTTTGCAACTGAAATTTTAGCACGGGAATTGCTGACAGCCATGGTATTTAACAACTAGGATAAGATTATTTATTAGTGATACTCGTCTATGAGTTGACAGCCACCATGCATGCATAAAGAAGAACAGAAAACTCGATCTCATTGATAGATAAAAATTTTCATTTTTCTGAAATTGTTTCGATAACTCGCTTGAAACATTGCCAACCAGATAATAATTACATAACTGACTCTAGTTATTAAATTAATTTAACTGAATCGTTAGGAATGAGTGCGTGCATGTGTGTCTGTTAACAGCATATACAGGGAATGTGTTGGGTGCAGTAAGGCTGGCCGTGGTGTAAAATACAGTTGACAAGCAAAGTAAGAATGGCGGGGAGAAGGAAGGTGTGTGAATGACAGAAAACGGGTGTATGTTGGCGTGTATACGTTCCAGCACAGGTGAGCATTTACATGCGAGTCAGTATGACACGTGATTGTGAATGTTTCAGGGAGACAGTAAAGTGAGAGAATAGCGATATGTATGTGGGGGTGTGCACGCGGACAGAGGGGAGATATATATGGGGCATGTATGTCTTGGCGAGATAGTATAATAGGGTGTGTGTGTATGTCAGGAGGCGGGTGGGGAGAAAGAATGTTAGGAATAGTGGCTAGGAGAATTTGAGATGAAAGGACTATAAGTTTGGAGAGGGAAAATAGGTTCTTGCTCCCTCTGGAGGTGAGCGGTGGAGCATACAGGGGTGATAGAATGCCCAAGGCCAAGAACTGTTGGGTGGAATGGTCATCAGTGCAAACATTATACACACTCACATACACACGTGTGCACGTGTAGAAAAGATGCAAATGAATCTCAGCTGTACAATTTTTATCTAACCAAGATATGGAATCAGGGAGAGTGTATATAAAACTTGGCAGTAGCTGGTGCTACCAGAGTTAAACAAATGGGATGAATGGACCGGAAAATAGGTATGAAATACGGAATGTTTTAAAGTAACATATATACACACATAAATATGAGAGGAAGCTGTGTTTTCTTTTACCAAAGGCTAGGGAATTTTCACATACACACACACACACATATGTGTGTGTGTGTGTGTATATATATATATATTGAAAAAAAAGTCGTTAAAATTTTGGAAAAAAAATCTTTTTATTACTTCATTATTATTAGCACTTCCCTTTGTCAAATAAAATTTTGTGAATGTACAAACAACTTGTTCATTTATATAAAACATGTTTTTTGGGGGGTTTTGTTAAGAAGAGAACAATGTTTTTGTTTCTTTGGGTGAGGTTCCATGACAATGGAGATGGATAGATAGAAATATAGGTAGGCGGATAGGCTGATAGATAGACAGAAAGATAAATAGATAGTCAGACAGATAGGTAGAAGGAGAGAGAGAAAAGGGGTATCCCCTTTTTATTCACCCTTTATTTATTTAATCCTTTACCATTGTATTGGAATGGATCATGCAGAACTACATCAAAAAATTCCTTCGAATATTGAATGTTTGGAAGGGGAGAAAGTACATTTTGTACACTAAATACATCTCAAAGAGGAGTAAAAAAAAAAAAAAGAAAGTGGGAATAAAGGAAAAAGGGGAAGAGAGAAAGAAAGCAAAATGACTTTCAGTGATGACCCCTCCCACTCCGCACCTGTTTTTTTTTTTGTCACCAGCTTTAAACCCATTCCAATACAATGGTAAAGGACTAAATAAATAAATAAATAAATGGTGAACAGGAAGGGGTATGGTCATGTGGCGAGAATGGACAAGGATAGCTGTGTGAAAAAGTGCCACACCCTAGCAGTTGAGGGAACCTGTGGGAGAGGTAGGCCCAGGAAGACCTGGGATGATGTGGTGAGGCAAGACCTTCGAACATTGGGCCTGACCGAGGCGATGACTTCTGACCGAGACTTTTGGAAATATGCTGTGCGTGAGAAGACCCGGCAAACCAAGTGAGACCTAAATCCAAGGCCTCTGCCAGGATGCGTACCTTCCTACTTTGGACACTAAACTCCGCTTGCGAAGACCTGTTGAGGCAAGTGAAATCGAAATCGAACTAAATTTGACGACTAGCACACATGCCAACGTCGTCTCCTTCATTGGACACGAAACTCTGCTTGCGAAGACCTGTTGGGGCAAGCGAAAGCGAAATCGGGATGGCACCTGTGCCCAGCGTCGCCTTTCTGGCACTTGTGCCCGTGGCATGTGTAAGGACTTTTGAGCGAGATTGTTGCCAGTGCCCCTGGACTGGCTCTTGTGCGGGTGGCACGTAAAATACACCATTTTGAGCGTGGCCGTTGCCAGTACTGCCTGACTGGCCTTCGTGCCGGTGGCACGTAAAAGCACCCACTACACTCTCGGAGTGGTTGGCGTTAGGAAGGGCATCCAGCTGTAGAAACTCTGCCAAATCAGATTGGAGCCTGGTGTAGCCATCTGGTTTCACCAGTCCTCAGTCAAATCGTCCAACCCATGCTAGCATGGAAAGCGGACGTTAAACGATGATGATGATGATGATGATGATACATGAATATATATACACACATATATACATATACATACATATATATATATATATACACACACACATATATACATATACATATATACATGTATATATATATACATATATATATATACACATATATATATAGACATATATATACATATATATATACATATATATACATATATATATACATATATACATGTATATATATACATATATACATGTATATATACATGTATATATATATATACATATATACATGTATATATACATATATACATATATACATGTATATATATATATATATATATATATATATATATACATATATACATGTATATATATATATACTTATATACATATATGCATATGTATATATATACATATATGTATATTTATACACATATATACATGTATATATTTAATTATATGTATTTCTTCTATCTTAATGAATAAAAATTCTTCGGATAGAATAAATGGGTTAATAGAAACCAATGTAGCAAAGAACACAAAATAACTGTGGTGTAGTTCCTGTTTTTAAGGCAGGAACTCCTTGAAATTTTGGGTATTTGAGTATATTTAAAAATTTAAGGAATGGAGAAAACGCATGTTATAATTGCATACTTTATTCCTACATATGTTTCAAAGGATTACAACCTATGTGATCCATAGGAATTTGTGATATTAAAATTGTAACCTTCTCTTCAGGGAATGCATGGGAATCATCTTAAACGTAAGACATTATGACCGAGTTTTATAAATATTAGTGTGTGCACCTATTCTTGTAGGTTCTTCAAAATATGATTTCACTTCAGAGGATATCTCTTTTTATAGTATTATTGAATGTGTAGGGGTGGAGAGAGATATATAGGATAGTAAGAGAGGGTGAGGAATGGAGGGAAAAGTGAGAGAGAGAGAGTGTGTTTGTGTGTGTGTGTGTGTGTGTGTGTGTGCCTGTGTATCTGAAAGGTGTGTCAATGGGAAAGAGAAGGAAAGAAGAAAGAAGAAAATTGTGTTTACAGCAGGTCAGTTCTTTCAATGACAAGTTTATTCTTGGCCTTTTAAAATGGCAAAACCAGGTGGCATTGTTTGGAAGAAAGTTGTTTTTCAAAGAGTTGGCATCATTGTCCAGTGGGAGAGTGTGTATGTGTGTTTGTGTGTGTGTTTGTGTGTGTGTGTGTGTGTGTGTGTGCCTGTGTATCTGAAAGGAGTGTCAATGGAAAAGAGAAGGAAAGAAAGAAGGAAGAAAAGAAGAAGAAGGAATTGTGTTTACATTTATACAGCTGGTTAGTTCAAAAAAGGTAGGAGACAAATACAAAAACCAAGTTAATTGGGTTCAATTCTAGTTAGCACAAAAATGTCCCACTATCTGGGTATCTTGCTGTTTTTAGGCTCTGTTGTTCCAAAGTTGAATAACGATTAAGAATAATGAAATATTGTGATGAATCAATGAGTGAGGTATCTAAATATTGGTAAGTTCATTTTGTCATAGGCATCGATAAAAAAAAAATATAAAAATAGCATTTCTGTAGTCATTTACCAATATAAATTGGCAAATGGTGCCATTGTTTTAGATACTGATATAACAAGTTCCAAAATAGCTTTGGATTCACTTTTAGGATCAAATCCGTTATGGAAAAAATACATATGTTTTATGTAGTGTTTTTGGGTACCGAAACACTTTCAAACTTCGTATACTTGTATATTTTGTGTTATAGAACAGATAAAAATTTTTGTATTCGAAGTTATTTCATGTAAAAAGTTGTCGTATTTCGGTAATTTCAACCAATCACTGACGTCTATTGAGGTGAAAACAATTACTGCCGTAAGAATGTAAACAACATAGTCTAACGGTGTTATGGGATCTTTTCCCTTGAATAAAATTAGTGCCATTGTTTGTCAACAACTATCGGCGGTACTGTTATTTATAACATTGTTCGTGCGTTTGTACTGGTTTTAGCTTTAGGGTTTTAGGGTTAGGGTTCCGGTTTTAGAGTTAAAAGTTAGTTTTAGGGTTACGGTTAAGGTTATGATTATTTTTGCCATAACCTCACTCATAACCATAACCCTAACCCCAACTCTAACCCTAACCCTAAAACCTGAACCCTAACCCAAACGCACGAACGATGTTATAAATAACAGTACCGCCGATAGTTGTTGTTGACAAACAATGGCACTAATTTTATTCAAGGGAAAAGATCCCATAACACCGTTAGAATATGTTGTTTACATTCTTACAGCAGTAATTGTTTTCACCTCAATAGACGTCAGTGATTGGTTGAAATTACACAAATACGACAACTTTAACATGAAATAACTTATTAAGAACTCATTTTTGTTAAGAAGGCTAAGAGAAAAAGATGTTTTATATGACACATTCTACCAGTATCCCAAGTTTGAAAGTGTTTCGTTAAGAAAACAAGTGTTGCTCATCAAACCAAAAAGATCCCCATGCTCCTAGTTTTTTGGTAATACCAAGGTTTCGCAGCTTGTGACATATGCCATGAACAACCTTGTTGAAAACCTTGGCAAAGTCGAGGTATATCACGTCTACAGCTGACTGGTTTAGCTGTTGCTTCAGTAACCAGTCAAAGTGGTGCAGCAGCTCCTCCCTGGACAGAAGCCATGTTGCGTGTTTGTGAGAAGGTTGTTTTCTTCTAGGAATGTGATCAGCCTTTTTCTGACATTGTGTTCCATTGTTTAGCTAACATGTGAGGTCAGAGAGATAGGCCTGTAGCTTTTAGCTTCTGCTCTTTTAGCATGCTGGGAAGTTTACCACATGCAAGGAAACTGTGGAAGAGGATCTGCAGTGGCTTTCCAAGAGCTTGTTTACATGTCTTTAAAAGAACAGCTGGTAGTCCCTCTGGGCCTGTTGCTGAGTTTGATCTTATCTCATCAATGGCTGATATTACATCCTCTTCTGTTATGTTGATATATATATGTATTCAGTACTGTGTTATTGCTGATGTCTATAACACTTGAAACTCTAAAAAAAGACCCAATTCATAGAAATTTAATTCCAGAGAAAGGCAACAGCAAACCATCTCTTATGTGACAGTAAAACACCGAGAATTAAAGCCAGAAATATTCATACAAATATTGGAAAAGATATGGAAAATAGAGCTGACCTGTTGTTGACGGGAACATGTAGTGACACTAGAGATTTAGTGCATGGAGATGCAAAACCAGGAATAAACAATGACACCAGTATACCATATCTAGTAATCCTTGGATGCTTTAGCAGATTTCGTTGTTTCAAGCATTCTGAACTATGGTACCCTCACTGCCCACGTTATTCCTGCAGGCATTCACCTGTTCACAGACGTTCAGGCTGGATATAGGCTGCACCAACCTTACCAGCTAAAGTGGTCTAACAAAGATTATAAGTACTATCCTATCCCCACTAGCTAACTTTTAAAATAGAAATTTCCAGTTAAAATTAGTAATATGTCGTGATTGGTGTCAAGTAATTATATCACATGCCAAAATATCATTGCTAGATTCATCACCATGTCATCATCATCGTTTAACGTCTGCTTTCCATGCTAACATGGGTTGGTGTGAAATACAGTGCCGAACAATTTAAAGTTTTTATTCACAAAATACATCCCATTTCATTGACAATGAAAAGAAAATTCAAAGAAAAGCATAAATTTTAACATTTCTCAATATACAAAATAAAAATAAAAACTAATCAAAATTACTTTTGAAAATAAAGCTACTAAAATAAAAAAATATGCTGTAAAGAGATAAAAATATTTTAAAATGGAAGAAGACTAAAAAATATAAAAAGATAAATTATGAAAGCAGTTGTGCCCGAATAATCCAGTATC